>NC_134559.1:29784462-29832250 GCF_025594145.1 Primulina tabacum | reverse complement strand
TTATGCCTGGATACGATAAAATGGAACCGGAATCGAATTTCGAACTTCCTAAGCGGATTTCTCGAGGAAACGAAAGCTTAATGAAGCGGTAAATCGCAAATTAGAGGGTCTTAGAGAAGGAATTCGGCTAAAATCTCGTCAGCTCATTGCTAGTATGATCTCGTCCGTTTGCCCGTTACAATCAAAATTAGACTACAATTTGTCCAAATCCGGCAGTGCCCGAGCTACTTTCATTTTACATGTCTTATCTGGTCCCGATCGAGATTCAGATGATTTGAGCCGAAAATCGTCTGTCAACAAGTAATCAAAAAAAAAAACACGAAAAGGGGTGCATACGAGACTTCCCAGGTGGCACCCATCCTGATACTGCTCTCGCCCAAGCACGCTTAACTTCGGAGTTCTGATGGGATCCAGTGCATTAATGTTGGTATGATCGCACCCAACGTTGGGTGGGATATTTATTCTTATATCCCTCGAGTATGTGTGGAGCGAGCAGCGATGGACAACACGCGGCATTGCTCTCGCCCAATCATAACCATGAAGTTAAGCGATCTGGCGCGATGGCATAGCTAGGATGGGTGACCTCCCTAGGAAGAACTCGTGTCGCGACCGTTTACGTAACTTATGGTTAAAACAGTCGAAATAATTGTTTTTTAAGAGTTAACCGTCCCCGGAGTAATCTGCGTCATACCCTTTCGCACAGAACCGCATAACGACAAAAAAAATCGATAAATGTTCCCAGAAAAGAAAAAAAAATCAAGAAGAAGGAAATAACAATGTAAAGCTATATTATGCCTGGATACGATAAAATAGAACCGGATCGAATTTCGAACTTCCTAAGCGGATTTCTCGATGAAACGAAAGCTTAACGGAAGCGGAAATCGAAAATTAGAGGGTCTTAGAGAAGAAATTCGGCTAAAATCTCGTCAGCTCATTGCGTATAATGAGTCTCGTCCGTTTGCCCGTTTACAATCAAATTAGCCTACATTTTGTCCAAATCCGGCAGTGGCCCTAGCTCTTTTATTTCACATGTCTTATCTGGTCCCTATCGAGATTCAGATGATTTTAGCCGAAAATCGTCTGTCAACAAGTAACAAAAATAGAAAAACACGAAAAGGGGTGCAACACGAAGACTTCCCAGGGGGTCACCCATCCTAGTACTGCTTTTGTCCAGGCACACTTAACTTCGGAGTTCTGATGGGATCCGGTGCATTAGTGCTAGTATGATCGCACCCGACATTGAGTGGGATGTTTATTCTTATATCCCTCGAGTACTGAGGAGCGGGCGGCGATGGACAACACGCGGCACTGCTCTCGATCAATCATAACCATGAAGTTAAGCGTTCTGGCGCGATGGCGAAGCTAGGATGGGTGACCTCCCTGGGAAGACCTCGTGTCGCGACCGTTTACGTAAATTATGGATAAAACAGTCGAAATAATTGTTTTTAATGAGTTAACTTTCTCTGTAATCTGCGTCATACCCTTCCGCACAGAACCGGCTCATGACAACAAAATCGCTAAATGTTCCCAGAAAATAGAAAAAATAAGAAGAAATAACAATTGTAAAGCTATTATTTTCCTGGGATACATAAATGGATCCGGAATCGAATTTCGAACTTCCTAAGCGGATTTCTCGAGGAAACGGAACATTAACAAGCGGTAAATCGCAAATTAGAGGGTCTTAGAGAAGAAATTTAGCTAAAAATCTCACGAGCACTTTGCGAGTAATGAGTCTCGTCCGTTTGCCCTTTACAATAAAATTATCCTACAATTTTGTCCAAATCAGCAGTACCCGAGCTACGCTGATTTCACATGTCTTATTTGGTCCCGATCGAGATCAGATGATTTGAGCCGAAAATCGTCCGTCAACAAGTAATCAAAAATAGAAAAACACGAAAAGGGGTACGACACGGGACTTCCCAGTGGGTCCCCATCCTAGTACTGCTCTCTCCCAAGCACGCTAAACTTCGGAGTTATGATGGGATCCGGTGCATTAGTTGCTGTATGATCGCACCCGACATTGATGGGATGTTTATTCTTATATCCCTTAAGTACGTGTAGAGCGTGCGGCGATGGACAACACGCGGCACTGCTCTCGCCCAATCATAACCATGAAGTTAAGCGTTCTGGCGCGATGGCAGTGCTAGATGGGTGACCTCCCTGGGAAGACCTCGTGTCGACCGTTTACATAAATTATGGATTAAAACTAGCTCGAAAATCAATTGGTTTTAATGAGGTTAACACGTTTCCGGAGTAATCTGCGTTCCTACCCCCTTCCGCCCCCGCCAGGCTCCGGACAACAAAAATCGATTAACTGTTCACCAGAAACTAGAAAAAACTAGAAGACGGAAAATAGTGAATGCTAAAGCTATTATTATGCTTGGATACGATAAAATGGAAATGGAATCGAATTTAGAACTTCCTAAGCGGATTTCTCGAGGAAACGGAAGCTTAACAGAAGCGGTTAAATTGCCAAATTAGAGGGCTCTCTAGAGAAGGAATTCGGCTAATAATCTCGTCAGCTCATTTCGTAGTAAAGCGTCTTGGTCGTTTGCCGTTACAATCAAATTTAGCCTACAATTTTGTCCAAATCCGGCAGTGCCGAGCTACGTTGATTTTCTCATGTCTTATCTGGTCACGATCAAGGTTCAGATGCTTTGAGCGAAAATCGTCTGTCAACAATGTAATCAAAAATAGAAAAACATGAAAAGGGTGCAACACGAGAACTTCCCAGTGGGTCACCCATCCTAGTACTGCTCTCTCCCAAGCATGCTTAACTTCGGAGCTTCTGATGGGATCCGCGGTGCATTAGTGCTGGTATGATCGTACCCGACATTGAGTGGGATGTTTTTCTTATATCCCTCGAGTACGTGTGGAGCGGGCGGCGATAGACAACACGCGGCACTGCTCTCGCCCAAACAGAACCATGAAGTTAAGCGTTCTGGCGCGATGGCAGAACTAGGATGGGTGACGTTCCTGAGAAGACCTCGTGTCGCGATCGTTTACGTAAATTATGGCTAAAACTGTCGAAACAATTGTTTTTAATTAGTTATCTGTCTCGGGAGTAATCTGCGTCATACCGTTCTGCACAGAACCGGCTCACGACAACAAAAATAACTAAATGTTCCCAGAAAATAGAAAAAAAATAAGAAGAAGAAAATAGCGAATGTAAAGCTATTATTATGCCTGGGATACGATAAAATGGAATTGGAATCGAATTTCGAACTTCCTAAACATTTTTTCTCGAGGAAACGGAAGCTTAACTGAAGCGGAAAATCGCATATTAGAGGGTCTTAGATAAGGAATTCGGCTAAAATCTCACCAGATCATTAAATGTACCCAGAAAATAGAAAAAAAAATAAGAAGAAGGAAATAGCGAGTGTAAAGCTATTATTATGCCTGGGATACGATAAAATGGAACGGGAATCGAATTTCGGACTTCCTAAATGGATTTCTCGAGGAAACGGAAGCTTAACAGAAGCGGAAAATAGCAAATTGGAGGGTCTTAAAGAAGGAATTCGGCTAAAATCTCACAAGCTCATTGCGGAGTAACGAGTCTCGTTCGTTTGCCCGTTTACAATCAAATTAGCCTACAATTTTGTCCGAATCAGGCAGTGCCCGAGCTACGTTGATTTCAGTCGAAATAATTGTTTTTAATGAGTTAACCGTCTCCGGGGTAATCTGCGTCATACCCTTCCGCACAGAACCGGCTCACGACAACAAAAATCGATAATTGTACCCAGAAAATAGAAAAAAAAATAAGAAGAAGGAAATAACGAATGTAAAGCTATCATTATGCCTGGGATATGATAAAATGGAACCGGAATCGAATTTCGAACTTCCTAAATGGATTTCTCGAGAAAACGAAAGCTTAACAGAAGCGTTAAATCGCAAATTAGAGGGGTCTTAGAGAAGGAATTCGGCTAAAATCTCAACAGCTCATTGCGTAGTAATGAGTCTCGTCCGTTTGCCCGTTTACAATCAAATTAGCCTACAGTTTTGTCCAAATCCGGCAGTGCCCGAGCTACTTTCATTTCACATATCTTATCTGGTCCCGATCGAGATTCAGATGATTTATGCCGAAAATCGTCTGCCAACAAGTAATCAAAAATAGAAAGACACGAAAAGGGGTGCAACACGAGGACTTCCCAGGGGGTCATCCATCCTAATACTGCTCTCGCCCAAGCACGTTTAACTTCGGAGTTCTGATGGGATCCGGTGCATTAGTGCTGGTATGATCGCACCCGACATTGAGTGGGATGTTTATTCTTATATCCCTCGAGTACGTGTGGAGCGGGCGGCGATGGACAACACACAGCACTGCTCTCGCCCAATCATAACCATGAAGTTAAGCGTTCTCGCGCGATGGCAGAACTAGGATGGGTGACCACCCTGGGAAGACCTCGTGTCGCGACCGTTTACGTAAATTATGGATAAAACAGTCGAAATAATTGTTTTTAATGAGTTAACTTTCTCCGGAGTAATCTGCGTCATACCCTTCCGCACAGAAACGGCTCACGACAACAAAAATCGCTAAATGTTCCCAGAAAATAGAAAAAAAAATAAAAGAAGGAAATAACGAATGCAAAGCTATTATTATGCCTGGGATACGATAAAATAGAACCGGAATCGAATTTCGAACTTCCTAAGAGGATTTCTCGAGGAAACGAAAACTTAACAGAAGCGGTAAATCGCAAATTAGAGGGTTTTAGAGAAGGAATTCGGCTAAAATCTCGTCATCTAATTGCGTAGCAATGAGTCTCGTCCGTTTGCCCGTTTACAATCAAATTAGCCTACAATTTTGTCCAAATCTGGCAGTGCCCGAGCTACTTTCATTTCAAATGTCTTATCTGGTCCCGATCGAGATTCAGATGATTTGAGCCGAAAATCGTCTGTCAACAAGTAATCAAAAATAGAAAAACACGAAAAGGGGTGCAACACAAGGACTTCTCAGGGGGTCACCCATCCTAGTACTGCTCTCGTCCAAGCACGCTTAACTTCGGAGTTCTGATGGGATCCGGTGCATTAGTGCTGGTATGATCGCACCCGACATTGAGTGGGATGTTTATTCTTATATCCTGTTGGAAACTAGATTCTGGAGTTTGACAAAACATGAATCAATCGATTAACAAAATATGAATCAACTGATACGCGCAAGCAAATTCGGCAACTGAACTTATCAACTGAAATCAGCTGATACAATGATACAGAGTAAACTGATCAGTTGGAACTGATCAGTTAAAACATTCAGCCGAATGCCTCAAAGTCTCTCAACTGAAGATGTCTCGGGAAAGAACAAAGAAGACATAACAGATTACAAGAGCACCGCACAACAACCAAGACTACTTAAAACAACGCATTCCGGACAAAGCAATTAAGACGCCGAATTACAATAAATGAAGCAAACAATATCGAAGGAATAATCAAGTGGAAACCAACGGATACAAATATTCAAATTTATCTCAAGATTACCGTTGGAAAAGAAGAGTATAAATATGGCAGAAGAAAAAAAAGAAGTGACGATACATCATTCAAAACTTGCTATTACTCTGTCAAAATCTCAGCTCACTCTTACTTGATTTATTCGTTGCAATCAAGGCTATAAGTTGAGTAAACTAGCACTCTGTAATATTTGTTAATTCAATAGTGCTAAGATCAGTTACGCACATAGATCATTTTGTAATACTAAGAGTTTCAGTTTAGGCAGTGGGTAAGTCCTAACTGAAGTGGGTCTGTACAAGTGTTGTATTGGATCAAAGTCTTTTATTGGAAATCCTATCCTTGTGATAGAAGGGGTGACGTAGGAGTAATTGAATTCTCCGAATATCCAGAAACAATCCTTGTGTATTTTATTTCAGTTCTGTATTCTATCTGTCAGTCAATTACCTTCCGCAACTACCTCAGTTTAACTGATTGATATTGACCAACAAGATTCCGAGAATCAGTTTTTCACCAAACTGAACTCAAAAATTCGATAAGACCAATATTAATTGAGAGTGTTTATTCAACCCCCCTTCTAAACACTCTTGACACGTCAATCGATCCTATCAAGTGGTATCAGATCGGTTGAATCTTGTTCTTGAATACTTCTGATCTATAAATCTGCTAGCATGACTTCATTCAATAAAATTCCTATGTTCTCAAGAGAAGATTTCGATGACTGGAAAATCAGAATGCAGGCTCACTTAGCTGCACAAGATGATGACATGTGGTATGTCATAACAGACGGACCCATGAAGATTCTAAAAGCAAATACAGCAATTGCCATAACTGAAGGGGCACCACAGAGAATTCAAAAGCCCAGAGAAGAGTGGACAACTGAGGACAAAAGAAAAGCCAATCTTGACAATGTGGCCAAAGATACTCTATACAAAACACTGGACAAAGCAACATTCAACAAAATAAAGATGTGCAAAACAGCAAAAGAAATTTGGGAAAAGTTGATTCAGTTATATGAAGGAAATGACCAAACAAAAGAAAATAAACTCTCTGTTGCTGTTCAGAAATTTGACAATATCAAAATGAAGGTTGGAGAATCAATGAATGAGTATGATGAAAGGGTGAGCAGTATTGTAAATGAATTAAATGCACTCGGAAAGGTGTATACTAACAAAGAGGTTGCACTAAAAGTGATGAGAGGTCTTCCAAAGGAATGAGATGTCAAAACTATGGCTATGAGAGAATCTAAAGACTTGAACCAGATCGAACTTCATGAACTATTTGCTGATTTAAAGGCTTATGAATTTGAATTGCAGAGTAGAGAAGGAGAACCATTTACTCCTACAACTACAACTGCTCTAGCAGCTGTAAGAACTGAATCAACCAGTTCAGTCGAGAAATCTGCCGATCAGTTAAGCAATGATGCTATGTCATTATTCATCAAAAAGTTTGGGAGGTTCATGAGAAAGAACCAAGGAAAATTTCAGAAGCAATACCAGAGAAACAATTCCAAAGAAGAAATAAATGCTTGCTACAATTGTGGCAAAACAGGTCATTATATTGCTGACTGTCCTAAACCAAAAAAGGACAGTCAAGGATCAACTTACAGAAGAAAAAAATCATATGAGCATAAGAGAAGATCCAGAGATGATAAGAAAACCTACAAAAAGAAACATGAGGTTCTATTAGCTGAAGAGAACAAATCCAAATGGGCAGAAACTGATAGTGACGAATCAGAACCAGAAAGCTCATATAGCTCAAGTGATGAAGAGGAAGTCAAATGTCTAATGGCCAATGGATACAGAAGCAGAATCTACAAGTCAACAGGTATTTGATTTTAGTTCAACTGATTTTACACGAGAAGAACTCATTTTAACATTGCATGAAATGGTAAATGAGTACCAGAAACTTGCATCATCATTTGAGAAAATAAAGTCAAAGCAAAATGATCCCATGGACAATAAAACCAAAACTGATGAATCAGTTGATGGGTTGAGTCTAAAAAGGGAAATTGCTGAGTTAAAAGCAGAGAGAAAGAAAGATCAGTCACTGACCCAGAAATTGATCCTTGAAAATTCAAAACAGACTGAACTCATTCAATCTTGGAATAAGTCGTCTACTGCACTGAATGAGATGCAAAATTCACAAAAATCAGTTTCTGATAAAACTGGTTTAGGGTTCAGTAATCAAGGAGAGACGTTTTCAAATGATACTCAACCAAAGCTGACAATGAACAAAGGGAAGTACATTCACTTTGTCAAATCAGCAGTGGTACAAGAACAAATTGAGCCCAGTGTACAAGAACAATTTGAGCCCAGTAAACTGATTGAACAACCTACTGAGAAGTTGAACAAGGCTAGAAGATATGGGATTGGCTATAGCCAAAAGCTTTCAACTGATTCACAAAGCGGGTCATCAAAAAGATTTCACAAAAACTATTCGAATGACTATGTCAATTACTATAACTGCAAGCCAGTTCAGAAGAGATACAGATTGAACAATCAGTTGAATAAGACTAAAACACATACTGTATCAACTGTACACTACTCACCAAGCACACAAAAGCCGAGAAAAACCATTTGGAATACAGCTACTGGAAAGTCAGTTAGACTAATCCAAGTATGGGTTCCAAAGGGACTAATAAGTTTTGGACCCAAATAGATATGGGTACCAAATCATATTATGTGTGTGCTTGCAGGTAACAGGTACAGATAAAAATTCAATATGGTATTTGGACAGCGGTTGCTCACGACATATGACAGGAGATGCAAGTATGCTATCTCAACTGACCAAATATAGTGGTCCAAACATCAGTTTCGGAGATAATTTCAAAGGTAAAACCGTGGGTAAGGGTAAGCTTATCCATGGTAACTTTACTATTAAAGATGTTTTATTAGTAGAGAATCTGAAGTATAACTTGATTAGCATCAGTCAGTTATGCGACAATGGATTCTCGGTACAATTTGATAAAAAATCATGCTCAGTTAAAACATCAACTGATGAAATCATACTAACTGGCAAACGATGTGGAAACACATATAAAGTCAGTTGGAATGAACAGCCTCATGCACCAGTCTGCTTTATTGCTTCAAAATCATCTCAAAACTTGTTGTGGCATAAAAGGTTAAATCATTTAAACTTTAAATCCATTGCCTATCTGAGTAAACATGAACTTGTAACTGGTTTGCCCAAAATAAATTTTTCAAAAGAAAAACTTTGCTCAGCATGTCAGTATGGAAAAAAAGTACGATCTTCTTTCAAAAACAAGGGTTGTAAGTCTTCATCCCGATGCTTAGAACTATTGCACATGGATCTCTTCGGTCCAATATCAGTCATGAGCTTAGGGGGAATGAAATACACCTTGGTGGTCGTAGATGATTTTTCAAGATTTACTTGGGTTATCTTTCTCAAATCCAAAGACCATACGGCTGCACAACTGATTAAACTCTTTAAAAGACTTTTAAATGAAAAATCAGTTGGGATTGATCGAATCAGATCTGATCGAGGAACTGAATTCATCAATCAAACACTTTCAAGCTTTCTAGAAAATGCTGGAATCAAGCATGAGCTCTCAGCAGCAAGAACTCCTCAGCAAAACGGTGTAGCTGAGAGAAGAAATCGAACCCTTAAAGAAGCTGCTAGAACAATGCTTGCTGATTCTGATATTTCTCAAAGATTTTGGGCGGAGGCAGTAAACACTGCATGTTATACTCAGAACAGATCAATGATTAATAAGAATCATATGAAAACACCATATGAGATCTGGCATGGAAGAAAAAGTATAATCACTTATTTCAAAATATTCGGCTGTAGATGTTTTATTCATGATAATAGTAAAAATTACTTAAAAGCATTCGATGTCAAATCTGCAGAAGGAATATTCCTTGGATATTTATCAGTTAATATAGCTTATAGAGTCTTTAATAAGAAAAATTTAAATGTTGAAGAATCTGCGCATGTTGATTTTGATGAAACTGCACTAACTGATAAGCCAACTGATCAAGTTGAGCTAGCTGATCGATTTTCAGATATCAGTTTGGAAGATGATGACAAAGATGAAAATCATAATAATCAAAACATCCTTCAAACACCAGAACCAGCGATATTGGATCAATTAAATGAGCAGGAAGTCAATGCTGACAATCAGTTATTAAAGGAAAATGATAATATTCAAATATCAGCTGATGAGGCATCAACTGAAGCTGAAAACTGCATTCAGTTACCAAATGAAGAAGTTGCAGATGCAACGAATGCTGAGTACAGATGGAGAAAATCACATCCACCAGAATTGGTAATAGGAAATCCATCTGATCCAGTAAGAACTCGCAAGCAAATGTTAAATTTATTTATTCATTCAGCCTTTGTCTCACAAATGGAATCAAAGAAAACTGATGAAGCTCTTGCTGATCCTAACTGGGTAAATGCTATGCAAGAAGAGCTGAATCAGTTCACTCACAATAACGTCTGGAACTTAGTTCCAAGACCAACTTCAAAAACCATTATAGGTACAAAATAGGTGTACAGGAATAAACTAAACGAGGACGGTTCAGTTATACGCAACAAAGTAAGACTAGTAGCACAAGGATATAGGCAAGAAGAAGGAATTGACTACGATGAGACGTATGCTCCAGTTGCAAGATTGGAAGCAATCAGAATATTTCTTGCTTATGCATCTCACAAAAACTTCAAAGTTTACCAGATGGATGTGAAGAGTGCATTCCTAAACGGTCAGTTACAAGAAGAAGTATATGTTGAACAACCTCCAGGTTTTGTAAATCACAAACTTCCTGATCATGTATACTATTTGAACAAAGCATTATATGGTTTTAAACAAGCTCCCAGGGCTTGGTACGAAACTCTTTCAAAATTCCTAACTGATCATGACTTTACAGTCGGATCAGTTGATAAGACCTTGTTCAAATTTACTAAAAATAATCATATTCTATTAGTTCAAATTTATGTTGATGATATAATATTTGGGTCAACTAACCCCAAATTGTGCGAAAAGTTTGCTAAGTTAATGCAGGAAAAGTTTGAAATGAGCGTGATGGGTGAACTGACATTTTTTCTTGGACTGCAAGTGAAGCAACTGGAAACTGGTATATTCATTAGTCAAACAAAATATACAAAGGAGTTGCTAAAGAAATTTGGTATGGAATCATGCTCAGCTGCAACTACTCCCATGAGCTCATCAGTTAAACTAGATACTGACGAAGGGGGAATATCAGTAGAGGCGACATTATATAGAGGATTAATAGGTTCATTGTTGTACCTAACAGCCAGTCGACCTGATATTGTTTTTGCTGTCTGTATGTGTGCCAGATTTCAAGCAAATCCTAAGCAATCACATTTCTCAGCTGCTAAAAGAATTCTGAGATATCTTAAGGACACGCAAAATGTTGGGCTATGGTATTCCAAAGACTCCACCTTCAATTTAGTTGGATATTCACACGCAGATTATGCAGGATGTAAGCTTGATCGCAAAAGTACAAGTGGATCTTGTCAGTTCTTAGGAGACAGACTGATCTCTTGGTTCAGCAAGAAGCAGACATCCATAGCTACCTCAACAACAGAAGCAGAATATCTTGCTGCTGGTAGCTGTTGTGCACAACTGATCTGGATTCAGCAACAACTGAAGGATTATGGAGTAACGTCAACTGAATCGCCCATATTTTGTGATAATACCAGCACAATTGCCATCACTTATAATCCAGTTCTTCACTCAAGGACCAAGCATATAGATGTCAGGCATCACTTATTAGGGATCATGCGTTAAAGAAGGATATTCGACTAGAATATATTTCAACTGAACAGCAAGCAGCTGACATATTCACAAAACCATTACCCGAGGCTAAGTTTTCTTACTTTCGAAATATTCTTGGTTTAATTGATTTATCTTAGAAATTATTAGTAATATTGTTTCACTAACAGAATTATATGGAGAAAATAAGAACACAACAAATTGAAAATAACGCTTCATTAAGAATACCAACGTTCCCATTTTACAGAAGATATCATGGAATCAACTGAATCCAGCCACGCCCTAACCCAATCATTTAACTCATAAATTCGAACTCTAGCAAATGCCCTAGATTTCGAAATCTTATCAACAACATGCCACTCCTTCCATAGCATCGCCTCCAAAAGACATTTGTCTTCAACCAAATCCCTAACATGCCTCACTTCAAAACGTGCAAGGTATTTCAGTGCTCTTGCCTCCTGAGCACGAGTAGGAATAGCACCACTGTCACTCACCCTCTTCAACTCATGAATCTTTTCCCATGTTAACATCACCTTCTGAAAAACATATATCTGCATCTTTCTCTTGATATCTTTTAAACGAGGGGTTGACTGATCAGTAACATGAACATGAGTGCTGCTGCATGCATCAGAATCAGACATATTGAAATATTTTTGAACTGATATTGCATCACATTTTTATCACTATCATCTTATTTATAGGAAAATGACGTTGGAGAAGCTGAAGAGTCTCAAGTTAATCAATGCGTCTCTCACATTTACCAAGGACTTTAAGTTATCAGTTGTTCATTGTCAACTGACACCAGTTTGAATTCTATTAATAGTTGTTTAAATAGTCCCAGTTCATGATCAACTTATGACAGTTAGTCTCTCATCAGTTCATTTGTTTACATATCACAGCTGATGAAATATATCATTTGCAGAAAAACAGAGTTAAAACCAGATAAATATTTCATTACTTATAAATGTTGGTCTGGATTACATCATCATACTTCTCCTCCACAACAATTATCCAAAATTTCAGCCAAACAGATAGAGAAGAAGGAGCAGTCATGAGAAAGCTGTGAGAATGAGCTATGCGCCCCAGGATCTTCAATTCCTTGCGGAGCATCAGCTGATACATGTGACCGTCCTTGATGACGTCCACCCACACAGCAATATTCAAGTGCTTTCGCACTTGATTCAGTTCTGCCACCAATTCAGGAGTGGTGGCCTCCCCAGAGTTGTATAAGAGCTCAAGCTCCTGCAATTGCTCCCAGTAATGCAGACATTCATAGAAGACTTCGTCTTCTATCTCAGCCTTCCTGGCCTCCACAGAAAAGGGAGAAAGACTTGAGTCACCCGTATCAGACATTTTTTATCTTGAATATTTTGGATGATATGTCTAAAACTAATTGAGCCATTTCTATTTATAGCAGAATATCAAGAAAGCGGAAGAGTCTTCAACGTTTCAGCAAAACCAATAACCTCTCTGACTCTTAAAATTATTTTGTAGCACTACTTTAATTATTATATGCACCAATTTAGGGGGAATGTCAGTTTTTAAGACGTTAACTGAGAAGACAATCGTTTGTGAATTCTCAACTGACTTGAATCAGTTTCCCAACTGATTGTTCAGCTTGAAAATTTTACAAATCTTCTCACATAAGTTAACCAATTAAAAACTTATTATATTCCAAATCAAATGAGGTGACTAAATTTTTATGATGTGGCATATTTTAAAACCGCTGATTATTATATACACACGATTACAGCACACGTGCACACATTTTTATTCAAAATTTTTCCCGGGCTGACACGTGTCCAGAATTTGAATAGTCACGAACAAAAGCATTTTGCCCGCTTCACTTCAGTTCTATTCTTCACAATTACAATCAGTTTCTAAGAGTATACAAATTTCAGAACTTATTCTCTTCAATTTGCAGATCACTACACTTTCCGAAATGGCAAACCAGATCCCAGCCCATATCTTGAATGCGATGGTCATCGATTTTAACTCGGTTCTATCGATTCAAGAAGCAGACGTTAAGAATGTATTTATAAAGCTTGAGTCGGCAGGTCTCAGGATGTTCTTGGGACAATCTTCTCAGAAGATATACCAAAAGGAGGTCAATGAATTCTATCGGAAGGGATTTATCACTGCTAATGACATTATCTCTGTGACTATCAATGATCAGTTGCTACTCCTTTCTGAAGAAGCTTTCGGAGAAATCTTCTCTTTGCCAACTGATGGTTATGTCAGCTTTTCTGAAGTAAAAACTCATGACATTGAAGAAATGCAGTCTCGACTATCTGCTGATGGACGGAAAATCAAGGTTTCCGATCCAAAGAAGGAACTGAAACCAGAAATTCAGTTGTTAGCTGATATCGTGGCAAAGGGAATATTAGCAAAAGCCGGTTCTTATGCTGCTCTTACACTCGAAAAATTCCAGGTAATGACCATAATCATGGGTGAAAAGAAAGCAAATTGGAGATATATTCTTTTTAACATCTTGAAGAATATGCTCAAGTCATCCAAACAGTCATGTGGCTTCGCCATCCAAATCAGTTATCTGTTAAAACTGAAGGGTTTGGTAGCTGAAAATGCTGAAACATCATCAAAATTCAAGGTCTTTACTGCCAAAAATACCTTGCCATCAAAAACCAAAATAGAGGTTGAGCCATCACCAGTCAAGAAGGTCAAAACAGCAAAAAGGAAACTGATTCTCAGTGAATCAGATTCAGAGAAAACTCCTTCCCCTAAGCTTGTCAAGAGACCAAGGACTCAAAGAACCAAACCAATAACCATAGTGGAAGTCATTCCACCTAAGAAAATTATGCAATCAGCTGCTCAACAGCCCATTCAGGCTATCCCTTTGCAAGTAGTCTCACCTGATGATTCAGTTACCAAAGCAAAGACACCAGCTAAGGTAACAGCTCCCTTGACTCTTGTAAATTCGCCCTACCATCTTGCCTAGAGCTAGATCTAAAGGTGTAATATTAAGGAAACCAGTGCACTCCACACATTCTGGAATGGATCTTCCTCACATTCTCTCAACTGACAAAGGAAAAGGCAAGCTGGTTGAAGAACCCCGGCCATCCAATGTCATTCAAACACACATTGACCTAGTTTGGGAACAAGTCAATGCATTTGCCACATCACAATTAAAATCTTTTGATTGTTTGAAAAGTTTCAGAACAGAAATCTTTGCCAAAGAACTGAAGCATAGATCTCAACTGAAAAAGTTCATCAAGCTAGAAGCAATTGTGATGAAAGTAGTCAAAGCTGCTACAATTCCACAGGCATTAGAAAGGCAGAAAATTTTTCTTTAATCAGATTCGCGTCAAAAAGCTAACAAGAATGGTAGCAAAGCTGAAGTCCAACTACAATCCCACAAGTCCAACTGCATACAATGATAGAGCTGTGTTCACTCAACTGGACATAGATCTTAGTAGTCTGCAGAGTGAAATCAGATTTTGGGAAGAAGATCAGGAACTAGTTCTTCATGACAAACCCCCCAACTCAAATATTGAAAAAGATTTATCCTCCTCTCCACAAAAAGAACAATCTCCACAATAGGCAACTGAAAAGCCAGTTCAGGGAATACCTCAATCCTCTCAGACAGAACATCAGCTATATTCTGAAGCAGAACTATCCTTGGCAAACATTGATGAAATCATTCAAGCTGTTACCTTGGAAGCTCAGCTAGAGGAAATACAATATGACTCAATTACCCATTCAACTGAACAACCAGAGCAAGACATTAAGATATCATCTGAAGCACCAGCTGAGTCACTTATTGCTGAAAAATTTATATCTGCTCAAACTGAAGATCAAACTGAAGATCAAACTGAAGTGCCAAACCAAACTTCAGAAAAAGAAATAACTGAATCGGAAAAAGCTCAAACTGAAGCACCAGTTCAACCAGAAACTTCTGCTGAACAAGATATTCAAACTGATGAACAAGCAAAACCCTCAGAACAAGAAACTGCTGAACATGTAGAAGGTCAGTTGCTCACTGAATCAAAGGAGCAAGAACAAATTTCAGTTAATTCTCCACAGGAGGCCCCTATGTATGAACCATCCATCTCCATCATTCAGCCAGACAGTCCATTTCTTGATCAAAACCAACGTTCATCATCTCAAATTCAAGAAAACATTCCAGCCTAGCCTATGGCTGGAATAATGGAAACTAATCAAGCATTAGTTCTTTTTGGACAAACATCGAAGCATTCAGAAACGCCCAGTCAGCGACCTCCAATTCAATCCACAGAAATGGATGTTGTTCTTGAAGAAATCCAGAACATACAATACAATATGCAGCAGATGCTTGCTGAAATCAAGAAAATTCAATTCGAACAACTGTCTCATACTGTCAAATTAGATTCTTCGACTGAATTTGACTCGGCGAAACTAAACTCTCTTCAAGCCAACATGGACTCTCTTAGCAGAACTGTGCATGAAATAAATAAGGGGCTAGTTAACTCACTCTTTACAACTCAGGATGTAATTAGTCAGAGAGTTGAGCGACTGGAAACCTCTGTTTCAAATAAAATAGAATTGCTACAGACCTCCCTCACAACTGTTGCCATAAGTATCTCATCAGATGTAAAAATTCTTTCCATTGACGTTCGAAAGTTATCAGACAAAATGGAGTTGTTTGACAAAAAGGGGGAAGAACAGCAGCTGAAGAAGAATTAATCAGATTATTAGAATCAACTGATATAATATTCTCAGATTTTATGTTATCTACAAGGAATCCAGTTATTTTATGATTCAGTTGCGTAATCTATTATCTACAAAGAGCTCAGTTATTCGATCTTAAATCATTTGGTTTTGTCAAACACCATAAAGGGGGAAATTGTTGGAAACTAGATTCTGGAGTTTGACAAAACATGAATCAATCGATTAAGAAAATATGAATCAACTGATACGCGCAAGCAAATTCGGCAACTGAACTTATCAGCTGAAATCAGCTGATACAATGATACAGAGTAACTTGATCAGTTGGAACTGATCAATTAAAACATTTAGCCGAATGCCTCAAAGTCTCTCAACTGAAGATATCTCGGGAAAGAACAAAGAAGACATAACAGATTACAAGAGCACCGCACAACAACAGAGACTACTTAAAACAACGCATTCCGGACAAAGCAATTAAGACGCCGAATTACAATAAATGAAGCAAACAATATCGAAGGAATAATCAAGTGGAAACCAACGGATACAAAGATTCAAATTTATCTCAAGATTACCGTTGGAAAAGAAGAGTATAAATATGGCAGAAGAAAAAGAAGAAGTGACGATACATCATTCAAAACTTGTTATTACTCTGTCAAAATCTCAGCTCACTCTTACTTGATTTATTCGTAGCAATCAAGGCTATAAGTTGAGCAAACTAGCACTCTGTAATATTTGTTAATTCAATAGTGCTAAGATCAGTTACGCACAGAGATCATTTTGTAATACTAAGAGTTTCAGTTTAGGCAGTGGGTAAGTCGTAACTGAAGTGGGTCTGTACAAGTGTTGTATTGGATCAAAGTCTTTTAGTGGAAATCCTATCCTTGTGATAGAAGGGGTGACGTAGGAGTAATTGAATTCTCCGAACATCCAGAAACAATCCTTGTGTATTTTATTTCAGTTCTGTATTCTATCTGTCAGTCAGTTACCTTCCGCAACTACCTCAGTTTAACTGATTGATATTGACCAACAAGATTCGGAGAATCAGTTTGTCACCAAACTGAACTCAAAAATTCGATAAGACCAATATTAATTGAGAGTGTTTATTAAACCCCCCCTTCTAAACACTCTTGACACGTCAATCGATCCTATCATATCCCTCGAGTAAGTGTGGAGTGGGCGGCGATGGACAACACGCGGCACTGCTCTCGCCCAATCATAACTATGAAGTTAAGCGTTCTGGCGCGATGGCAGAGCTCGGATGGGTGACCTCCCTGGGAAGACCTCGTGTCGCGACCGTTTACGTAAACTATGTATAAAACGGTCGAAATAATTGTTTTTAATGAGTTAACCGTCTCCGGAGTAATCTGCGTCATACCCTTCCGCACAGAACCGGCTCACGACAACAAAAATCGATAAATATTTCCAGAAAATAGAAAAAAAAATAAGAAGAAGGAAATAACGAATGTAAAGCTATTATTATTCCTAGGATACGATAAAATGGAACCGGAATCGAATTTCGAACTTCCTAAGCGTTTCTCGAGGAAACGAAAGCTTAATTGAAGCGGTAAATCGCAAATTAGAGGGTCTTAAAGAAGGAATTCGGCTAAAATCTCGTCAGCTCATTGCGTAGTAATGAGTCTCGTCCATTTGCCCGTTTACAATCAAATTAGCCTACAATTTTGTCCAAATCCGGCAGTGCCCGAGCTACTTTCATTTCACATGTTTTATCTGGTCCCGATCGAGATTCAGATGATTTGGGCCGAAAATCGTCTATCAACAAGTAATCAAAAATAGAAAAACACGAAAAGGGGTGCACAACACGAGGACTTCCCAGGGGGTCACCCTTCCTAGTACTGCTCTTGCTCAAGCACGCTTAGTTTCGGAGTTCTGATGGGATCCGGTGCATTAGTGCAGGTATGATCGCACCCGACATTGAGTGGGATGTTTATTCTTATATCCCTCGAGTACGTGTGGAGCGGGCGGCGATGGACAACACGCGGCACTGCTCTCGCCCAATCATAACCATGAAGTTAAGCGTTCTGGCGCGATGGCAGAGCTAGGATGGGTGACCTCCCTGGGAAGACCTCGTGTCGCGATCGTTTACGTAAATTATGGATAAAGCAGTCGAAAAAATTGTTTTTAATGAGTTAACCGTCTCCGGAGTAATCTGCGTCATACCCTTCCGCACAGAACCGGCTCACGACAACAAAAATCGATAAATGTTCCCAGAAAATAGAAAAAAAAATAAGAAGAAGTAAATAACGAATGTAAAGCTATTATTATGCCTGGGATACGAAAAAATGGAACCGCAATCGAATTTCGAACTTCATAAGCGGATTTCTCGAGGAAACGAAAGCTTAACAGAAGCGGTAAATCGCAAATTAGAGGGTCTTAGAGAAGGAATTCGGCTAAAATCTCGTCAGCACATTGCGTAGTAATGAGTCTCGTCCGTTTGCCCGTTTACAATCAAATTAGCCTACAATTTTGTCCAAATCCGGCAGTGCCTGAGCTACTTTCATTTCACATGTCTTATCTGGTCCCGATCGAGATTCAGATGATTTGAGCCGAAAATCGTATGTCAACAAGTAATCAAAAATAGAAAAACACGAAAAGGGGTGCAAAACGAGGACTTCCCAGGGGGTCACCCATCCTAGTACTCCTCTCGCCTGAGCTACTTTCATTTCACATTGTCTTATCTGGTCCCGATCGAGATTCAGATGATTTGAGCCGAAAATCGTCTGTCAACAAGTAATCAAAAATAGAAAAACACGAAAAGGGGTGCAAAACGAGGACTTCTCAGGGGGTCACCCATCCTAGTACTGCTCTCGCCCAAGCACGTTTAACTTCGGAGTTCAGATGGGATCCGGTGCATTAGTGCTTGTATGATAGCACCCGACATTTAGTGGGATGTTTATTCTTATATCTCTCGAGTACGTGTGGAGCGGGCGGCGATGGACAACACGCGGCACTGCTCTCGCCCAATCATAACAATGAAGTTAAGCGTTCTAGCGCGATGGCAGAGCTAGGATGGGTGACCTCCCTTGGAAGACCATGTGTCGCGACCGTTTACGTAAATTATGGATAAAACAGTCGAAATAATACGTAAATTATGGATAAAACAGTCGAAATAATTGTTTTTAATGAGTTAACAGTCTCCGGAGTAATCTGCGTCATACCCTTCCGCACAGAACCGGCTCACGACAACAAAAATTGATAAATGTTCCCAGAAAATAGAAAAAAAATAAGAAGAAGGAAATAACGAATGTAAAGCTATTATTATGCCTGGGATACGATAAAATGGAACCGGAATCGAATTTCGAACTTCCTTAGCGGATTTCTCGAGGAAACGAAAGCTTAACAGAAGCGGTAAATCGCAAATTAGAGGGTCTTAGAGAAGGAATTCGGCTAAAATCTCGTCAGCTCATTGCGTAGTAATGAGTCTCGTCCGTTTGCCCGTTTACAATCAAATTAGCCTACAATTTTGTCCAAATCCGGCAGTGCCCGAACTACTTTCATTTCACATGTCTTATCTGGTCCCGATCGAGATTCAGATGATTTGAGCCGAAAATCGTCTGTCAACAAGTAATCAAAAATAGAAAAACACGAAAAGAGGTGCAACACGAGGACTTCCCAGGAGGTCATCTATCCTAGTACTGCTCTCGCCCAAGCACGTTTAACTTCGGAGTTCTGATGGGATCCGGTGCATTAGTGCTGGTATGATCGCACCCGACATTGAGTGGGATGTTTATTTTTATATCCCTCGAGTACGTGTGGAGCTTGCGGCGATGGAAAACACGCGGCACTGCTCTCGCCCAATCATAACCATGAAGTTAAGCGTTCTCGCGCGATGGCAGAGCTAGGATGGGTGACCACCCTGGGAAGACCTCGTGTCGCGACCGTTTACGTAAATTATGGATAAAAAAGTCGAAATAATTGTTTTTAATGAGTTAACCGTCTCCGGAATAATCTGCGTCATACCCTTATGCAAAGAACCGGCTCACGACAACAAAAATCGATAAATGTTCCCAGAAAATAGAAAAAAAAATCCGAAGAAGGAAATAACGAATGTAAAGCTATTATTATGCCTGGGATACGATAAAATGGAACCGGAATCGAATTTCGAACTTCCTAAGCGGATTTCTCGAGGAAACGAAAGCTTAACAGAAGCGGTAAATCGCAAATTAGAGGGTCTTAGAGAAGGAATTCGGCTAAAATCTCGTCAGCTCATTGCGTAGTAATGAGTCTCGTCCGTTTGCCCGTTTAAAATCAAATTAGCCTACAATTTTGCCCAAATCTGGCAGTGCTCGAGCTACTTTCATTTCACATGTCTTATCTGGTCCCGATCGAGATTCAGATGATTTGAGCCGAAAATCGTCTGTCAACAAGTAATCAAAAATAGAAATACACGAAAGGGGTGCAACACGAGGACTTCCCAGGGGGTCACCCATTCTAGTACTGCTCTCGCCCAAGCACGCTTAACTTCGGAGTTCTGATGGGATCCGGTGCATTAGTGCTGGTATGATCGCACCCGAACTTTGAGTGGGATGTTTATTCTTATATCCCTCGAGTACGTGTCGAGCGGGCGGCGATGGACAACACGCGGCACTGCTCTCGCACAATCATAACCATGAAGTTAAGCGTTCTCGCGCGATGGCAGAACTAGGATGGGTGACCACCCTGGGAAGACCTCGTGTCGCGACCGTTTACGTAAATTATGGATAAAACAGTCGAAATAATTGTTTTTAATGAGTTAACCGTCTCCGGAGTAATCTGCGTCATACCCTTCCGCACAGAACCGGCTCACGACAACAAAAATCGATAAATGTTCCTAGAAAATAGAAAAAAAAATAAGAAGAAGAAATAACAAATGTAAAGCTATTATTATGCCTGGGATACGATAAAATGGAACCGGAATCGAATTTCGAACTTCCTAAGCGGATTTCTCGAGGAAACGAAAGCTTAACAGAAGCGGTAAATCGCAAATTAGAGGGTCTTAGAGAAGGAATTCGGCTAAAATCTCGTCAGCTCATTGCGTAGTAATGAGTCTCGTCCGTTTGCCCGTTTACAATCAAATTAGCCTACAATTTTGTCCAAATCCGGCAGTGCCCGAACTACTTTCATTTCACATGTCTTATCTGGTCCCGATCGAGATTCAGATGATTTGAGCCGAAAATCGTCTGTCAACAAGTAATCAAAAATAGAAAAACACGAAAAGAGGTGCAACACGAGGACTTCCCAGGAGGTCATCTATCCTAGTACTGCTCTCGCCCAAGCACGTTTAACTTCGGAGTTCTGATGGGATCCGGTGCATTAGTGCTGGTATGATCGCACCCGACATTGAGTGGGATGTTTATTTTTATATCCCTCGAGTACGTGTGGAGCTTGCGGCGATGGAAAACACGCGGCACTGCTCTCGCCCAATCATAACCATGAAGTTAAGCGTTCTCGCGCGATGGCAGAGCTAGGATGGGTGACCACCCTGGGAAGACCTCGTGTCGCGACCGTTTACGTAAATTATGGATAAAAAAGTCGAAATAATTGTTTTTAATGAGTTAACCGTCTCCGGAATAATCTGCGTC
This sequence comes from Primulina tabacum, assembly GCF_025594145.1. Classification (NCBI taxonomy): domain Eukaryota; kingdom Viridiplantae; phylum Streptophyta; class Magnoliopsida; order Lamiales; family Gesneriaceae; genus Primulina; species Primulina tabacum. The sequence goes on along the minus strand of NC_134559.1, from coordinate 29,810,809 downwards.
ATACCCTTATGCAAAGAACCGGCTCACGACAACAAAAATCGATAAATGTTCCCAGAAAATAGAAAAAAAAATCCGAAGAAGGAAATAACGAATGTAAAGCTATTATTATGCCTGGGATACGATAAAATGGAACCGGAATCGAATTTCGAACTTCCTAAGCGGATTTCTCGAGGAAACGAAAGCTTAACAGAAGCGGTAAATCGCAAATTAGAGGGTCTTAGAGAAGGAATTCGGCTAAAATCTCGTCAGCTCATTGCGTAGTAATGAGTCTCGTCCGTTTGCCCGTTTAAAATCAAATTAGCCTACAATTTTGCCCAAATCTGGCAGTGCTCGAGCTACTTTCATTTCACATGTCTTATCTGGTCCCGATCGAGATTCAGATGATTTGAGCCGAAAATCGTCTGTCAACAAGTAATCAAAAATAGAAATACACGGAAAGGGGTGCAACACGAGGACTTCCCAGGGGGTCACCCATTCTAGTACTGCTCTCGCCCAAGCACGCTTAACTTCGGAGTTCTGATGGGATCCGGTGCATTAGTGCTGGTATGATCGCACCCGAACTTTGAGTGGGATGTTTATTCTTATATCCCTCGAGTACGTGTGGAGCGGGCGGCGATGGACAACACGCGGCACTGCTCTCGCACAATCATAACCATGAAGTTAAGCGTTCTCGCGCGATGGCAGAACTAGGATGGGTGACCACCCTGGGAAGACCTCGTGTCGCGACCGTTTACGTAAATTATGGATAAAACAGTCGAAATAATTGTTTTTAATGAGTTAACCGTCTCCGGAGTAATCTGCGTCATACCCTTCCGCACAGAACCGGCTCATGACAACAAAAATCGATAAATGTTCCTAGAAAATAGAAAAAAAAAATAAGAAGAAGAAAATAACAAATGTAAAGCTATTATTATGCCTGGGATACGATAAAATGGAACCGGAATCGAATTTCGAACTTCCTAAGCGGATTTCTCGAAGAAACGAAAGCTTAACAGAAGCGGGAAATCGCAAATTAGAATGTCTTAGAGAAGGAATTCGGCTAAAATCTCGTCAGCTCATTGCGTAGTAATGAGTCTCGTCTGTTTGCCCGTTTACAATCAAATTAGCCTACAATTTTGTCCAAATCCGGCAGTGCCCGAGCTACTTTCATTTCACATGTCTTATCTGGTCCCGATCGAGATTCAAATGATTTGAGTTGAAAATCGTCTGTCAACAAGTAGTAAAAAATAGAAAAACACGAAAAGGGTGCAACACAAGGACTTCTTAGGGGGTCATCCATCCTAGTACTGCTCTCGCCCAAGCACGTTTAACTTCGGAGTTCTGATGGGATCCGGTGCATTAGTGCTGGTATGATCGCACCCGACATTGAGTGGGATGTTTATTCTTATATCCCTCGAGTACGTGTGGAGCGGCCGGCGATGGACAACACACGGCACTGCTCTCGCCCAATCATAACCATGAAGTTAAGCGTTCTGGCGCGATGGCAGAGCTAGGATGGGTGACCTCCCTTGGAAGACCTCGTGTCGCGACCGTTTACGTAAATTATGGATAAAACAGTCGAAATATTTGTTTTTAATGAGTTAACCGTCTCTGGAGTAATCTGCGTCAACCCTTCCGCACAGAACCGGCTCACGACAACAAAAATCGATAAATGTTCACAGAAAATAGAAAAAAAATAAGAAGAAGGAAATAACGAATGTAAAGCTATCATTATGCCTGGGATACGATAAAATGGAACCGGAATCGAATTTCAAACTTCCTAAGCGGATTTCTCGAGGAAATGAAAGCTTAACAGAAGCGGTAAATCGCAAATTAGAGGGTCTTAGAGAAGGAATTCAGCTAAAATCTCGTCAGCTCATTGCGTAGCAATGAGTCTCGTCCGTTTGCCCGTTTACACTCAAATTAGCCTACAATTTTGTCCAAATCCGGCAGTGCCCGAGCTACTTTCATTTCAATTGTCTTGTCTGGTCCCGATCGAGATTCAGATGATTTGAGCCGAAAATCGTCTGTAACAAGTAATCAAAAATGGAAAAACACGAAAAAGGGTGCAACACGAGGACTTCCCAGGGGGTCAACCATCCTAGTACTGCTCTCGCTCAAGAACGCTTAACTTCGAAGTTCTGATGGGATCCGGTGCATTAGTGCTGGTATGATCGCACGTGACATTGAGTGAGATGTTTATTCTTATATCCCTCGAGTACGTGTGGAGCGGGCGGCGATGGACAACACGCGGCACTGCTCTCGCCCAATCATAACCATGAAGTTAAGCGTTCTGGCGCGATGGCAGAGCTAGGATGGGTGACCTCCCTTGGAAGACCTTGTGTCGCGACCGTTTACGTAAATTATGGATAAAACAGTCGAAATAATTGTTTTTAATGAGTTAACCGTCTCCGGAGTAATCTGCGTCATACCCTTCCGCACAGAACCGGCTCACGACAACAAAAATCGATAAATGTTCCCAGAAAATAGAAAAAAAATAAGAAGAAGGAAATAACGAATGTAAAGCTATTATTATGCCTGGGATACGATAAAATGGAACCGGAATCGAATTTCGAACTTCCTAAGCGGATTTCTCGAGGAAACGAAAGCTTAACAGAAGCGGTAAATCGCAAATTAGAGGGTCTTAGAGAAGGAATTCGGCTAAAATCTCGTCAGCTCATTGCGTAGTAATGAGTTTCGTCCGTTTGCCCGTTTACAATCAAATTAGCCTACAATTTTGTCCAAATCCGGCAGTGCCCGAACTACTTTCATTTCACATGTCTTATCTGGTCCCGATCGAGATTCAGATGATTTGAGCCGAAAATCGTCTGTCAACAAGTAATCAAAAATAGAAAAACACGAAAAGAGGTGCAACACGAGGACTTCCCAGGAGGTCATCTATCCTAGTACTGCTCTCGCCCAAGCACGTTTAACTTCGGAGTTCTGATGGGATCCGGTGCATTAGTGCTGGTATGATCGCACCCGACATTGAGTGGGATGTTTATTTTTATATCCCTCAAGTACGTGTGGAGCTTGCGGCGATGGAAAACACGCGGCACTGCTCTCGCCCAATCATAACCATGAAGTTAAGCGTTCTCGCGCGATGGCAGAGCTAGGATGGGTGACCACCCTGGGAAGACCTCGTGTCGCGACCGTTTACGTAAATTATGGATAAAAAAGTCGAAATAATTGTTTTTAATGAGTTAACCGTCTCCGGAATAATCTGCGTCATACCCTTATGCAAAGAACCGGCTCACGACAACAAAAATCGATAAATGTTCCCAGAAAATAGAAAAAAAAATCCGAAGAAGGAAATAACGAATGTAAAGCTATTATTATGCCTGGGATACGATAAAATGGAACCGGAATCGAATTTCGAACTTCCTAAGCGGATTTCTCGAGGAAACGAAACCTTAACAGAAGCGGTAAATCGCAAATTAGAGGGTCTTAGAGAAGGAATTCGGCTAAAATCTCGTCAGCTCATTGCGTAGTAATGAGTCTCGTCCGTTTGCCCGTTTACAATCAAATTAGCCTACAATTTTGCCCAAATCTGGCAGTGCTCGAGCTACTTTCATTTCACATGTCTTATCTGGTCCCGATCGAGATTCAGATGATTTGAGCCGAAAATCGTCTGTCAACAAGTAATCAAAAATAGAAATACACGGAAAGGGGTGCAACACGAGGACTTCCCAGGGGGTCACCCATTCTAGTACTGCTCTCGCCCAAGCACGCTGAACTTCGGAGTTCTGATGGGATCCGGTGCATTAGTGCTGGTATGATCGCACCCGACATTGAGTGGGATGTTTATTCTTATATCTCTCGAGTACGTGTGGAGCGGGCGGCGATGGACAACACGCGGCACTGCTCTCGCCCAATAGGGATGGCAATTTCCTCCGAACCCGTTGGAGGATCCGATACCCGACCCGAATAGAAGAGGGTATGGAGGGATTTTTAGACCCGATTAAAAAATTGGGTAATCGTGTATGGGGATTTTCGGGTTCGGGTATGGAGGCGGGTTTGATATAATCCGACCCACACCCGACCCGAATACCCGTTTAAATTAATATATATAAATATATATATAGATATATATGTATATTTATAGTAATTATATTTATTTATATTAAAGATTCATCTTCTCAAATCCAAGTAAATCGGTACTTTTTCTTTTCTCTTCCCTTTCACTTTCACTTTTACGTTTCAAGGTTTTACCACTCTTTTATTTCGCATTCAATTTCTCATCTTCTCCACTGGTAAGTTTATTCCATGTTTGACTTCAAAAATTGAAAAATACTTTATTTCTTGATTATGGTTCATTGTATTCTTTTTTTGTTTGCATATTTCCCAATTCATTTTAGGGTTTTTTTAACCAATTAAATTTGGGAGTTTGGAATGTACGTGACTTTGTTTTTTTATTAGTTTTGGTTTTTTTTTTAATTTGGGATATTTTTAATGTTTTGTTATTTTTTCTACAAAGTTTATTTTGCAAATTTTTATCATTAATAATTTTTCTTATTTTTCATTTAAATAATTTTTTAAATATTCATAACTTCATTGAAACAATTCAAATTTGAAAAAATTCAATTGTATATGATAATAGGGTATTTAGGTAGGGTATGTGTATCCGATAATCCGATGGGTATGGGGATGAGGATGAAATTCAATACCCGATGGGTATGGGGATGAATTTAATAAATGGGTATGGGGATGGATGTATGAAATCCGACTCATACCCTACCCATTGCCATCCCTATCGCCCAATCATAACCATGAAATTAAGCGTTCTGGCGCGATGGCAGAGGTAGGATGGGTGACCTCCCTGGGAAGACCTCGTGTCGCGACCGTTTACGTAAATTATGGATAAAACAGTCAAAATAATTGTTTTTAATGAGTTAACCGTCTCCGGAGTAATCTGCGTCATACCCTTCCGCACACAACCGGCTCACAACAACAAAAATCGATAAATGTTCCCAGAAAATAGAAAAAAAATAAGAAAAAAGAAATAACGAATGTAAAGCTATTATTATGCCTGGGATACGATAAAATGGAACCGGAATCGAATTTCGAACTTGCTAAGCGGATTTCTCGAGGAAATGGAAGCTTAACCGAAACGAAAAATCGCAAATTAGAGGATCTTAGAGAAGGAATTCGGCTAAAATCTCGCCAGCTCATTGCGAAGTAATGTGTATCGTTCGTTTGCCCGTTTACAATCAAATTAGGCTACAATTTAGTCCAAATCCGGCAGTGCCTGAGCTACGTTGATTTCACATGTCTTATCTGGTCCCGATCGTGATTCAGATGACTTGAGCCGAAAATCGTCTGTCAACAAGTAATCAATCAAAAATAGAAAAACACGAAAAGGGGTGCAACACGAGGACTTCCCAGGGGGTCACCAATCCTAGTACTGCTCTCGCACAAGCACGCTTAACTTCGGAATTCAGATGGGATCCGGTACATTAGTGCTGGTATTATCACACCCGACATTGAGTGAGATGTTTATTCTTATATCCTCGAGTACGTGTGGAGCGGGCGACGATGGACAACACGCGGCACTGCTCTCGCCCAATCATAACCATGAAGTTAAGCGTTCTAGCGCGATGGCAGAGCTAGGATGGGCGACCTCCCTGGGAAGACCTCGTGTCGCGACCGTTTACGTAAATTATGGATAAAACAGTTGAAATAATTGTTTTAATGAGTTAACCTTCTCCGGAGTAATCTGCGTCATACCCTTCCGCACAAAACCGCCTCTCGACAACAAAAATCGCAAAATATTCCCAAAAAATAGAAAAAAAAATAAGAAGAAGGAAATATTGAATGTAAAGCTATTATTATGCCTGGGATACGATAAAATGGAACCGGAATCGAATTTCGAACTTCCAAAGCGGATTTCTCGAGGAAACGGAAGCTTAACAGAAGCGGTAAATCGTAAATTAGAGGGTCTTAGAGAAGAAATTTAGCTAAAATATCGCCAGCTCTTTGTGGAGTAATGATTCTCGTCCGTTTGCCTGTTTACAATAAAATTAGCCTATAATTTTGTCCAAATCCGGCAGTGCCCGAGCTACGTTGATTTCACATGTCTTATCTGGTCCTGATCGAGATTCAGATGATTTGAGCAGAAAATCGTCTGTCAACAAGTAATCAAAAATAGAAAAACACGAAAAGACGTGCAACAAGAGGACTTCCCAGGGGGTCACCCATCCTAGTACTACTCTCACCAAAGCACGCATAACTTCGGAGTTCTAATGGGATCCGGTGCATTAGTGCTGGTATGATCGCACCCGAACTTTGAGTGGGATGTTTATTCTTATATCCCTCGAGTACGTGTGGAGCAAGCGGCGATGGAAAACACGCGGCACTGCTCTCACCCAATTATAACCATGAAGTTAAGCGTTCTGGGGCGATGGCAGAGCTAAGATGGGTGACCTCTCTTGGAAGTCCTCGTGTCACGACCATTTACGTAAATTATGGCAAAAACAGTCGAAATAATTGTTTTTAATGAGTTAACTGTCTCCGGAGTAATCTGCGTCATACCCTTCCGCATTGAACTGGCTCACGACATAAAAAATCGCTAAATGTTCCCAGAAAATAAGAAAAAAATAAAAAGAAGGAAATAGCGAATGTAAAGCTATTATTATGCCTGGGATACGATAAAATGGAACAGGAATCGAATTTCGATCTTCCTAAGCGGATTTCTCGAGGAAACGAAAGCTTAATAGAAGCGGTAAATCGCAAATTAGAGGGTCTTAGAGAATGAATTCGGCTAAAATCTCGTCAGCTCATTGCGCAATAATGAGTCTCGTCCGTTTGCCTGTTTACAATCAAATGAGCCTACAATTATGTCCAAATCCGGCAGTGCCCGAGCTACTTTCATTTCACATGTCTTATCTGGTCCAGATCGGGATTCAGATGATTTGAGCCAAAACTCGTCTGTCAACAAGTAATCAAATATAGAAAAACACGAAAAAGGGTGCAACATGAGAACTTCCCAGGGGGTCACTTACCCTAGTACTGCTCTCGCCCAAGCACGCTTAACTTCGGAGTTCTCATGGGATCCGGTGCATTAGTGCTGGTATGATCGCACCTGATATTGAGTGGGATGTTTATTCTTATATCCCTCGAATACGTGTGGAGCGAGGGGCGATAGACAACACGCGGCACTGCTCTCGCCCAATCATAACCATGAAGTTAAGCGTTCTGGCGCGATGAAAGAGCTATGATAGGTGACCTCTTTGGGAAGACCTCGTGGTGCGACCGTTTATGTAAATTATGGATAAAACAGTCGAAATACATGTTTTTAATGAGTTATCCGTCTCCGGAGTAATCTGCGTCATACACTTCAGCACAGAACCGGCTCACGACAACAAAAATCGATAAATGTACCCAGAAAATAGAAAAAAAATTAGAAGAAGGAAATAGCGAATGTAAAGCTATTATTATGCCTGGGATACGATAAAATGGAACGGGAATCGAATTTCGGACTTCCTAAATGGATTTCTCGAGGAAACGGAAGCTTAACAAAAGCGGAAAATCGCAAATTAGAGGGTCTTAGAGAAGGAATTCGGCTAAAATCTCACTAGCTCATTGCGGAGTAACGAGTCTCGTTCGTTTGCCCGTTTACAATCAAATTAGCCTACAATTTTGTCCAAATCCAGCAGTGCCCGAGCTACGTTGATTTCTGTCGAAATAATTATTTTTAATGAGTTAACCGTCTCCGGGGTAATCTGCGTCATACCCTTCCGCACAAAACCGGCTCACGACAACAAAAATCGATAATTGTTCCCAGAAAATAGAAAAAAATAAGAAGAAGGAAATAACGAATGTAAAGCTATTATTATGCCTGGGATACGATAAAATGGAACCGGAATCGAATTTCGAACTTCCTAAGCGGATTTCTCGAGGAAACGAAAGCTTAACAGAAGCGGTAAATCGCAAATTAGAGGGTCTTAGAGAAGGAATTCGACTAAAATCTCGTCAGCTCATTGCATAGCAATGAGTCTCGTCCGTTTGCCCGTTTACAATCAAATTAGCCTACAATTTTGTCCAAATCCGGCAGTGCCCAAGCTACGTTGATTTCTCATGTCTTATCTGGTCACGATCCAGATTCAGATGATTTGAGCCGAAAATCGTCTGTCAACAAGTAATCAAAAATAGAAAAACACGAAAAGGGGTGCAACACGAGGACTTCTTAGGGGGTCATCCATCCTAGTACTGCTCTCGCCCAAGCATGTTTAACATCGGAGTTCTGATGGGATCCGGTGCATTAGTGCTGGTATGATCGTACCCGACATTGAGTGGGATGTTTATTCTTATATCCCTCGAGTACGTGTGGAGCGGGCGGCGATGGACAACGCACGGCACTGCTCTCACCCAATCATAACCATGAAGTTAAGCGTTCTCGCGCGATGGCAGAACTAGGATGAGTGACCACCCTAGGAAGAACTCGTGTCGCGACCGTTTACGTAAATTATGGATAAAAAAGTCGAAATAATTGCTTTTAATGAGTTAACCATCTCCGGAGTAATCTGCGTCATACCCTTCCGCACAGAACCGGCTCACGACAACAAAAATCGATAAATGTTCCCAGAAAATAGAAAAAAATAAGAAGAAGTAAATAACGAATGTAAAGCTATTATTATGCCTGGGATACGATAAAATGGAATCGGAATCGAATTTCGAACTTCCTAAGCGGATTTCTCGAGGAAACGAAAGCTTAACAGATGCGGTAAATCGCAAATTAGAGGGTCTTAGAGAAGGAATTCGGCTAAAATCTCGTCAGCTCATTGCGTAGTAATGAGTCTCGTCCGTTTGCCCGTTTACAATCAAATGAGCCTACAATTTTGTCCAAATCCGGCAGTGCCCGAGCTACTTTCATTTCACATGTTTATCTGGTCCCGATCGAGATTCAGTAGATTTGAGCCGAAAATCGTCTGTCAACAAGTAATCAAAAATAGAAAAACACGAAAAGGGGTGCAACACGAGGACTTCCCAGGGAGTCACCCATCATAGTACTGTTCTCGCCCAAGCACGCTTAACTTCGGAGTTCTGATGGGATCCGGTGCATTAGTGCTGGTATGATCGCCCTCGACATTGAGTGGGATGTTTATTCTTATATTCCTCGAGTACGTGTTGAGCGGGCGGCGAAGGAAAACACGCGGCACTGCTCTCGCCCAATCATAACCATGAAGTTAAGCGTTCTCGCACGATGGCAGAGCTAGGATGGGTGACCTCCCTGGGAAGACCTCGTGTCGCGACCGTTTATGTAAATTATGGATTAAACAGTCGAAATAATTGTTTTTAATGAGTTAACCGTCTCCGAAGTAATCTGCGTCATACCCTTCCGCACAAAACCGGCTCACGACAACAAAATTCGATAAATGTTTCCAGAAAATAGAAAAAAAAATAAGAAGATGGAAATAACGAATGTAAAGCTATTATTATGCCTGGGATACGATAAAATGGAACCGGAATCGAATTTCGAACTTCCTAAGCGGATTTCTCGAGGAAACGAAAGCTTAACAGAAGCGCTAAATCGTAAATTAGAGGGTCTTAGAGAAGAAATTTGGCTAAAATCTCGTCAGCTCATTGCGTAGTAATGAGTCTCGTCCGTTTGCCCGTTTACAATCAAATTAGCCTACAATTTTGTCCAAATCCGGCAGTGCTCGAGCTACTTTCATTTCACATGTTTATCTGGTCCCGATCGAGATTCAGATGATTTGAGCCGAAAATCGTCTGTCAACAAGTAATCAAAAATAGAAAAACACGAAACTAGTACTGCTCTCGCCCAAACACGCTTAACTTCGGAGTTTTGATGGAATCCGGTACATTAGTGCTGGTATGATCGCACCCAACATTTAGTGGGATGTTTAATTTTATATCTCTCGAGTACGTGTGGAGCGGGCGGCGATAGACAACACTCGGCACTGCTCTCGCCCAATCATAACCATGACGTTAAGAGTTCTGGCGCGATGGCAGAGCAAGGATGGGTGACCTCCCTGAGAAGTCCTCGTGTCGCGACTATTTGCGTAAATTATGGCAAAAACAGTCGAAATAATTGTTTTTAATGAGTTAACCGTCTCCGGAGTAATCTGCGTCATACCCTTCCGCACAGAACCGGCTCACGACAACAAAAATCGCTAAATGTTCCCAGAAAATAGAAAAAAAATAAGAAGAAGAAAATAGCGAATGTAAAGCTATTATTATGCCTGTGATACGATAAAATGGAACCGGAATCGAATTTCGAACTTGCTAAGCGGATTTCTCGAGGAAATGGAAGCTTAACAGAAACGGAAAATCGCAAATTAGAGGGTCTTAGAGAAGGAATTCGGTTAAAACCTCGTCAGCTCATTGCGGAGTAATGAGTTTCGTTCGTTTGCCCTGTTACAATAAAATTAACCTACAATTTTGTCCAAATCCGGCAGTGCCCGAGCTACTTTCATTTCACATGTCTTATCTGGTCCCGAACGAGATTCAGATGATTTGAGCCGAAAATCATCTCTCAACAAGTAGTCAAAAATAGAAAAACACGAAAAGGGGTGCAACACGAGGACTTCCCAGGGGGTCATCTATCCTAGTACTGCTCTCGACCAAGCATTTAACTTCGGAGTTCTGATGGGATCCGGTGCATTAGTGCTGGTATGATCGCACCCGACATTGAGTGGGATGTTTATTCTTATATCTCTCGAGTACGTGTCGAGCGGGCGGCGATGGACAACACGCGGCACTGCTCTCGCCCAATCATAACCATGAAGTTAAGCGTTCTGGCGCGATGGCAGAGGTAGGATGGGTGACCTCCCTGGGAAGACCTCGTGTCGCGACCGTTTACGTAAATTATGGATAAAACAGTCGAAATAATTGTTTTTAATGAGTTAACCGTCTCCGGAGTAATCTGCGTCATACCCTTCCGCACAGAACCGGCTCACGACAACAAAAATCGATAAATGTTCCTAGAAAATAGAAAAAACAATAAGAAGAAGAAAATAACGAATGTAAAGCTATTATTATGCCTGGGATACGATAAAATGGAACCGGAATCGAATTTCGAACTTCCTAAGCGGATATCTCGAGGAAACGAAAGCTTAACAGAAGCGGTAAATCGCAAATTAGAGGGTCTTAGAGAAGGATTTGGGCTAAAATCTCGTCAGCTCATTGCGTAGTAATGAGTCTCGTCCATTTGCCCGTTTACAATCAAATTAGCCTATTTTGCCTAAATCCGGCAGTGCTCGAGCTACTTTCATTTCACATGCCTTATCTAGTCCCGATCGAGATTCAGATGATTCGAGCCGAAAATCGTCTGTCAACAAGTAATCAAAAATAGAAATACACGGAAAGGGGTGCAACACAAGGACTTCCCAGGGGGTCACCCATTCTAGTACTGCTCTCGCCCAAGCACGCTGAACTTCGGAGTTCTGATGGGATCCGGTGCATTAGTGCTGGTATAATCGCACCCGACATTGAGTGGGATGTTAATTCTTATATCTCTCGAGTACGTGTGGAGCGGGCGGCGATGGACAACACGCGGCACTGCTCTCGCCCAATAGGGATGGCAATTTCCTCCGAACCCGTTGGAGGATCCGATACCCGACCCGAATAGAAGAGGGTATGGAGGGATTTTTAGACCCGATTAAATAATTGGGTAATCGGGTATGGGGATTTTCGGGTTCGGGTATGGAGGCGGGTTTGATATAATCCGACCCACACCCGACCCGAATACCCGTTTAAATTAATATATATAAATATATATATAGATATATATGTATATATATAGTAATTATATTTATTTATATTAAAGATTCATCTTCTCAAATCCAAGTAAATCGGTACTTTTTCTTTTCTCTTCCCTTTCACTTTCACTTTAACGTTTCAAGGTTTTACCACTCTTTTATTTCGCATTCAATTTCTCATCTTCTCCACTGGTAAGTTTATTCCATGTTTGACTTCAAAAATTGAAAAATACTTTATTTCTTGATTATGGTTCATTATATTCTTTTTTTGTTTGCATATTTCCCAATTCATTTTAGGGTTTTTTTAACCAATTAATTTTGGAGTTTGGAATGTACGTGGCTTTGTTTTTTTATTGGTTTTGGTTTTTTTTTTAATTTGGGATATTTTTAATGTTTTGTTATTTTTTCTACAAAGTTTATTTTGCAAATTTTTATCATTAATAATTTTTCTTATTTTTCATTTAAATAATTTTTTAAATATTCATAACTTCATTGAAACAATTCAAATTTGAAAAAATTCAATTGTATATGATAATGGGGTATTTAGGTAGGGTATGTGTATCCGATAATCCGATGGGTATGGGGATGAGGATGAAATTCAATACCCGATGGGTATGGGGATGGGTATGGGGATGAATTTAATAAATGGGTATGGGGATGGATGTATGAAATCCGACTCATACCCTACCCATTGCCATCCCTATCGCCCAATCATAACCATGAAATTAAGCGTTCTGGCGCGATGGCAGAGGTAGGATGGGTGACCTCCCTGGGAAGACCTCGTGTCGCGACCGTTTACGTAAATTATGGATAAAACAGTCAAAATAATTGTTTTTAATGAGTTAACCGTCTCCGGAGTAATCTGCGTCATACCCTTCCGCACAGAACCGGCTCACGACAACAAAAATCGATAAATGTTCCCAGAAAATAGAAAAAAAAATAAGAAGAAGGAAATAACGAATGTAAAGCTATTATTATGCATGGGATACGATAAAATGGAACCGCAATCGAATTTCGAACTTCCTAAGCGGATTTCTCGAGGAAACGAAAGCTTAACAGAAGCGTTAAATCGCAAATTAGAGGGTCTTAGAGAAGGAATTCGGCAAAAATCTCGTCAGCTCATTGCGAAATAATGAGTCTCGTCCGTTTGCCCGTTTACAATCAAATTAGCTTACAATTTTGTCCAAATCCGGCAGTGCCCGAGCTACTTTCATTTCACATGTATTATCTAGTCCTGATCGATATTCAGATGATTTGAGCCGAAAATCGTCTGTCAACAAGTAATCAAAATTAAAAAAACACGAAATGGGGTGCAACACGAGGACTTCCCAGGGGGGGTCACCCATCCTAGTACTGCTCTCGCCAAAGCACGCTTAACTTCGGAGTTCTGATGGAATCCAGTGCATTAGTGCTGGTATGATCGCACACGACATTGAGTGGGATGTTTATTCTTATATCCCTCGAGTACGTGTGGAGCGGGCGGCGATGGACAACACGCGGCACTGCTCTCGCCCAATCATAACCATAAAGTTAAGCGTTCTGGCGCGATGGAAGAGGTAGGATGGGTGACCTCCCTGGGAAGACCTCGTGTCGCGACCGTTTACGTAAATTATGGATAAAACAGTCGAAATAATTGTTTTTAATGAGTTAACGGTCTCCGGAGTAATATGCTTCATACCCTTCCGCACAGAACCGGCTCACGACAACAAAAATCGATAAATGTTCCCAGAAAATAGAAAAAAAAATAAAAAGAAGGAAATAACGAATGTAAAGCTATTATTATCCCTGGGATACAATAAAATGGAACCGGAATCGAATTTCGAACTTCCTAAGCGGATTTCTCGAGAAAACGAAATCTTAACAGAAGCGTTAAATCGCAAATTGGAGGGTCTTAGAGAAGGAATTCGGCTAAAATCTCGTCAGCTCATTGCGTAGTAATGAGTCTCGTCCGTTTGCCCGTTTACAATCAAATTAGTCTACAATTTTGTCCAAATCCGGCAGTGCCCGAGCTACTTTCATTTCACATGTCTTATCTTGTCACGATCGAGATTCAGATGATTTGAGCCGAAAATCGTCTGTCAACAAGTAATCAAAAATAGAAAAACACCAAAAAAAATGCAACACGAGGACTTCCGAGGGGTCACCCATCCTAGTACTTCTCTCGCCCAAGCACGCTTAACTTCGGAGTTATGATGGGATCCGGTGCATTAGTGCTGGTATGATAGCACCCGACATTGAGTGGGATGTTTATTCTTATATCCCTCGAGTACGTGTGGAGCGGGCGGCGATGGACAACACGCGGCACTGCTCTCGCCCAATCATAACCATAAAGTTAAGCGTTCTGGCGCGATGGCAGAGGTAGGATGGGTGACCTTCCTGGGAAGACCTCGTGTCGCGACCGTTTACGTAAATTATGGATAAAACAGTCGAAATATTTGTTTTTAATGAGTTAACCGTCTCCGGAGTAATCTGATTCATACCCTTCCGCACATAACCGGCTCACGACAACAAAAATCGATAAATGTTCCCAGAAAATAGAAAAAAAAATAAGAAGAAGGAAATAACGAATGTAAAGCTATTATTATGCCTAGGATACGATAAAATGGAACCGCAATCGAATTTCGAACTTCCTAAGCGGATTTCTCGAGGAAACGAAAGCTTAACAGAAGCGTTAAATCGCAAATTAGAGGGTCTTAGAGAAGGAATTCGGCAAAAATCTCGTCAGCTCATTGCGTAGTAATGAGTCTCGTCCGTTTGCCCGTTTACAATCAAATTAGTCTACAATTTTGTCCAAATCCGGCAGTGCCCGAGCTACTTTCATTTCACATGTCTTATCTGGTCCCGATCGAGATTCAGATGATTTGAGCCGAAAATCGTCTGTCAACAAGTAATCAAAAATAGAAAAACACGAAAAGGGGTGCAACACGAGGACTTCCCAGGGGGTCACCCATCCTAGTACTTCTCTCGCCCAAGCACGCTTAACTTCGGAGTTATGATGGGATCCGGTGCATTAGTGCTGGTATGATAGCACCCGACATTGAGTGGGATGTTTATTCTTATATCCCTCGAGTACGTGTGGAGCGGGCGGCGATGGACAACACGCGGCACTGCTCTCGCCCAATCATAACCATAAAGTTAAGCGTTCTGGCGCGATGGCAGAGGTAGGATGGGTGACCTCCCTGGGAAGACCTCGTGTCGCGACCGTTTACGTAAATTATGGATAAAACAGTCGAAATAATTGTTTTTAATGAGTTAACCGTCTCCGGAGTAATCTGCGTCATACCCTTCCGCACATAACCGGCTCACGACAACAAAAATCGATAAATGTTCCCAGAAAATAGAAAAAAAAATAAGAAGAAGGAAATAACGAATGTAAAGCTATTATTATGCCTAGGATACGATAAAATGGAACCGCAATCGAATTTCGAACTTCCTAAGCGGATTTCTCGAGGAAACGAAAGCTTAACAGAAGCGTTAAATCGCAAATTAGAGGGTCTTAGAGAAGGAATTCGGCTAAAATCTCGTCAGCTCATTGCGTAGTAATGAGTCTCGTCCGTTTGCCCGTTTACAATCAAATTAGCCTACAATTTTGTCCAAATCCGGCAGTGCCCGAGCTACTTTCATTTCACATGTCTTATCTGGTCCCGATCGAGATTCAGATGATTTGAGCCGAAAATCGTCTGTCAACAAGTAATCAAAAATAGAAAAACACGAAAAGAGGGTGCAACACGAGGACTTCCCAGGGGTCACCCATCCTAGTATTCTCTCGCCCAAGCACGCTTAACTTCGGAGTTATGATGGGATCCGGTGCATTAGTGCTGGAATGATAGCACCCGACATTGAGTGGGATGTTTATTCTTATATCCCTCGAGTACGTGTGGAGCGGGCGGCGATGGACAACACGCGGCACTGCTCTCGCCCAATCATAACCATAAAGTCAAGCGTTCTGGCGCAATGGCAGAGGTAGGATGGGTGACCTCCCTAAGAAGACCTTGTGTCGCGACCGTTTACGTAAATTATGGATAAAACTGTCGAAATAATTGTTTTTAATGAGTTAACCGTCTCCGGAGTAATCTGCTTCATACCCTTCCGCACAGAACCGGCTCACGACAACAAAAATCGATAAATGTTCCCAGAAAATAGAAAACAAAATAGGAATAAGGAAATAACGAATGTAAAGCTATTATTATCCCAGGGATACAATAAAATAGAACCGGAATCGAATTTCGAACTTCCTAAGCGGATTTCTCGAGGAAACGAAAGCTTAACAGAAACGGTAAATCGGAAATTAGAGGGTCTTAGAGAAGGAATTCGGCTAAAATCTCGTCAGCTCATTGCATAAGAATGAGTCTCGTCCGTTTGCCCGTTTACAATCAAATTAGCCTACAATTTTTTCCAAATCCGGCAGTGCCCGAGCTACTTTTATTTCACGTCTTATCTGGTCCCGATTGAGATTCAGATGATTTGAGCCGAAAATCGTCTGTCAACAAGTAATCAAAAATAGAAAAACACGAAAAGAGGTGCAACACGAGGACTTCCCAGGGGGTCACCCATCCTAGTAACTGCTCTTGCCCAAGCAAGCTTAACTTCGGGGTTCTGATGGGATCCGGTGCATTAGTGCAAGTTTGATCGCACCCGACATTGAGTGGGATGTTTATTCTTATATCCCTCGAGTACGTGTGGAGCGGGCGGCGATGGACAACACGCGGCACCGCTCTCGCCCAATCATAACCATGAAGTTAAGCGTTCTGACGCGATGGCAGAGCTAGGATGGGTGACCTCCCTGGGAAGACCTCGTGTCGCGACCGTTTACGTAAATTATGGATAAAATAGTCGAAATAATTGTTTTTAATGAGTTAACCGTCTCCGGAGTAATCTGCGTCATACCCTTCCGCACAGAACCGGCTCACGACAATAAAAATCGATAAATGTTCCCAGAAAATAGAAAAAAAAATTAGAAGAAGGAAATAACGAATGTAAAGTTATTAATATGCCTGAGATACGATAAAATGGAACCGGAATCGAATTTCGAACTTCCTAAGCGGATTTCTCGAGGAAACGAAAGCTTAACAGAAGCGGTAAATCGCAAATTAGAGGGTCTTAGAGAAGGAATTCGGCTAAAATCTCGTCAGCTCATTGCGTAGTAATGAGTCTCGTCCGTTTGCCCGTTTACAATCAAATTAGCCTACAATTTTGTCCAAATCCGGCAGTGCCCGAGCTACTTTCATTTCACATGTCTTATTTGGTCCCGATCGAGATTCAGATAATTTGAGCCGAAAATCGTCTGTCAAAAAGTAATCAAAAATAGAAAAACACGAAAAGGGGTGCAACACGAGGACTTTCCAGGGGGTCACCAATCCTAGTACTGCTCTCGCCCAAGCACGCTTAACTTCGGAGTTTTGATGGGATCCGGTGCATTAGTGCTGGTATGATCGCAACCATTGAGTGGGATGTTTATTCTTATATCCCTCAAGTACGTGTGGAGCGGGCAGCGATGGACAACACGCGGCACTGCTCTCGCCCAATCATAACCATGAAGTTAAGCGTTCTGGCGCGATGGCAGAGTTAGGATGGATGACCTCCATGAGAAGACCTCGTGTCGCGACCGTTTACGTAAATTATGGATAAAACAGTCGAAATAATGATTTTTAATGAGTTAACCGTCTCCGAAGTAATCTGCGTCATACCCTTCCGCACAGAACCGGCTAACGACAACAAAAATCGATAAATGTTCCCAGAAAATAGAAAAAAAATAAGAAGAAGGAAATAACGAATGTAAAGCTATTATTATGCCTGGGATACGATAAAATAGAACCGGAATCGAATTTTGAACTTCCTAAGCGGATTTCTCGATGAAACGAAAGCTTAACAGAAGCTGTAAATCGCAAATTAGAGGGTCTTAGAGAAGGAATTCGGCTAAAATCTCGTCAGCTCATTGCGTAGTAATGAGTCTCGTCCGTTTGCCCGTTTACAATCAAATTAGCCTACAATTTTGTCCAAATCCGGCAGTGCCCGAGCTACTTTCATTTCACATGTCTGATGTGGTCCCGATCGAGATTCAGATGATTTGAGCCGAAAATCGTCTGTCAACAAGTAATCAAAAATAGAAAAACACGAAAAGGGGTGCAACACGAGGACTTCCCAGGGGGTCACCCATCCTAGTACTGCTCTTGCCCAAGCAAGCTTAACTTCGGAGTTCTGATGGGATCCGGTGCATTAGTGCAGGTATGATCGCACCCGACATTGAGTGGGATGTTTATTCTTATATCCCTCGAGTACGTGTGGAGCGGGCGGCGATGGACTACACGCGGCACCGCTCTCGCCCAATCATAACCATGAAGTTAAGCGTTCTGGCGCGATGGCAGAGCTAGGATGGGTGACCTCCCTGGGAAGACCTCGTGTCGCGACCGTTTACGTAAATTATGGATAAAATAGTCGAAATAATTGTTTTTAATGAGTTAACCGTCTGCGGAGTAATCTGCGTCATACGCTTCCGCATAGAACCGGCTCACGACAACAAAAATCGATAAATGTTCCCAGAACATAGAAAAAAAATAAGAAGAAGGAAATAACGAATGTAAAGCTATTATTATGCCTGAGATACGATAAAATGGAACCGGAATCGAATTTCGAACTTCCTAAGCGGATTTCTCGAGGAAACGAAAGCTTAACAGAAGCGGTAAATCGCAAATTAGAGGGTCTTAGAGAAGGAATTCGGCTAAAATCTCGTCAGCTCATTGCGTAGTAATGAGTCTCGTCCGTTTGCCCGTTTACAATCAAATTAGCCTACAATTTTGTCCAAATCCGGCAGTGCCCGAGCTACTTTCATTTCACATGTCTTATTTGGTCCCGATCGAGATTCAGATAATTTGAGCCGAAAATCGTCTGTCAAAAAGTAATCAAAAATAGAAAAACACGAAAAGGGGTGCAACACGAGGACTTTCCAGGGGGTCACCAATCCTAGTACTGCTCTCGCCCAAGCACGCTTAACTTCGGAGTTTTGATGGGATCCGGTGCATTAGTGCTGGTATGATCGCAACCATTGAGTGGGATGTTTATTCTTATATCCCTCAAGTACGTGTGGAGCGGGCGGCGATGGACAACACGCGGCACTGCTCTCGCCCAATCATAACCATGAAGTTAAGCGTTCTGGCGCGATGGCAGAGCTAGGATGGGTGACCTCCCTGGGAAGAACCTCGTGTCGCGACCGTTTACGTAAATTATGGATAAAACAGTCGAAATAATTGTTTTTAATGAGTTAACCATCTCCAGAGTAATCTGCATCATACCCTTCCGCACAGAACCGGCTCACGACAACAAAAATCGATAAATGTTCCTAGAAAATTGAAAAAAAAATAAGAAGAAGGAAATAACGAATGTAAAGCTATTATTATGCCTGGGATACGATAAAACAGAACCGAAATCGAATTTCGAACTTCCTAATCGGATTTCTCGATGAAACGAAAGCTTAACAGAAGCGGGAAATCGCAAATTAGAATGTCTTAGAGAAGGAATTCGGCTAAAATCTCGTAAGCTCATTGCGTAGTAATGAGTCTCGTCCGTTTGCCCGTTTACAATCAAATTAGCCTACAATTTTGTCCAAATCCGGCACTGCTCTCGCCCAATCATAACCATGAAGTTAAGCGTTCTGGCGCGATGGCAGAACTAGGATGGGTGACCTCCCTGGGAAGACCTCGTGTCGCGATCGGTTACGTAAATTATGGTTAAAACAGTCGAAATAATTGTTTTTAATGAGTTAACCGTCTCCGGAGTAATCTGCGTCATACCCTTCCGCACAGAACCGGCTAACGACAACAAAAATCGATAAATGTTCCCAGAAAATAGAAAAAAAAATAAGAAGAAGGAAATAACGAATGTAAAGCTATTATTATGCCTGAGATACGATAAAATAGAACCGGAATCGAATTTCGAACTTCCTAATCGGATTTCCCGATAAAACGAAAGCTTAACAGAAGCGGTAAATCGCAAATTAGAGGGTCTTAGAGAAGGAATTCGGCTAAAATCTCGTCAGCTCATTGCGTAGTAATGAGTCTCGTCCGTTTGCCCGTCTACAATCAAATTAGCCTACAATTTTGTCCAAATCCGGCAGTGCCCGAGCTACTTTCATTTCACATGTCTTATCTGGTCACGATCGAGATTCAGATGATTTGAGCCGAAAATCGTCTGTCAACAAGTAATCAAAAATAGAAAAACACGAAAAGGGGTGCACAACACGAGGACTTCCCAGGGGGTCACCCTTCCTAGTACTGCTCTTGCCCAAGCACGCTTAGTTTTGGAGTTCTGATGGGATCCGGTGCATTAGTGCAGGTATGATCGCACTCGACATTGAGTGGGATGTTTATTCTTATATCCCTCGAGTACGTGTCGAGCGGGCGACGATATACAACACGCGGCACTGCTCTCGCCAATTATAACCATGAAGTTAAGCGCTCTGGCGCGATGGCAGAGGTAGGATGGGTGACCTCCCTGGGAAGACCTCGTGTCGCGACCAGTTTACGTAAATTATGGATAAAACAGTCGAAATAATTGTTTTTAATGAGTTAACCGTCTCCGGAGTAATCTGCGTCATACCCTTCCACACAAAACCGGCTCACGACAACAAAAATCGATAAATGTTCCTAGAAAATAGAAAAAAAAAATAAGAAGAAGAAAATAACGAATGTAAAGCTATTATTATGCCTGGGATACGATAAAATGGAACCGGAATCGAATTTCGAACTTCCTAAGCGGATATCTCGAGGAAACGAAAGCTTAACAGAAGCGGTAAATCGAAAATTATAGGGTCTTAGAGGAGGAATTCGGCTAAAATCTCGTCAGCTCATTGCGTAGGAATGAGTCTCGTCCGTTTGCCCGTTTACAATAAAATTAGCTTACAATTTTGTCCAAATCCGGCAGTGCCCGAGCTACTTATATTTCACATGTCTTATCTGGTCCCGATCGAGATTCAGATGATTAGAGCCGAAAATCGTCTGTCAACAAGTAATCAAAAATAGAAAAACACGAAAAGAGGTGCAACACGAGGACTTCCCAGGGGGTCACCCATCCTAGTACTTCTCTCGCCCAAACACGCTTAACTTCGGAGTTATGATGGGATCCGGTGCATTAGTGCTGGTATGATAGCACCCGACATTGAGTGGGATGTTTATTCTTATATCCCTCGAGTACGTGTGGAGCGGGCGGCGATAGACAACACGCGTCACTGCTCTCGCCCAATCATAACCATAAAGTTAAGCGTTCTGGCGCGATGGCAGAGGTAGGATGGGTGACCTCCCTGGGAAGACCTCGTGTCGTGTCCGTTTACGTAAATTATGGATAAAACAGTCGAAATAATTGTTTTTAATGAGTTAACCGTCTCCGGAGTAATCTTCGTCATACCCTTCAGCACAGAACCGGCTCACGACAACAAAAATCGATAAATGTTCCCAGAAAATAGAAAAAAAAATAAGAAGAAGGAAATAACGAATGTAAAGCTATTATTATGCTTGGGATACGATAAAATAGAACCGAAATCGAATTTCGAACTTCCTAAGCGGATTTCTCGATGAAACGAAAGCTTAACAGAAGCGGTAAATCGCAAATTAGAGGGTCTTAGAGAAGGAATTCGGCTAAAATCTCGTCAGCTCATTGCGTAGTAATGAGTCTCGTCCGTTTGCCCGTCTACAATCAAATTAGCCTACAATTTTGTCCAAATCCGGCAATGCCCGAGCTACTTTCATTTCACATGTCTTATCTGGTCACGATCGAGATTCAGATGATTTGAGCCGAAAATCGTCTGTCAACAAGTAATCAAAAATAGAAAAACACGAAAAGGGGTGCACAACACGAGGACTTCCCAGGGGGTCACCCTTCCTAGTACTGCTCTTGCCCAAGCACGTTTAGTTTCGGAGTTCTGATGGGATCCGGTGCATTAGTGCAGGTATGATCGCACCCGACATTGAGTGGGATGTTTATTCTTATATCCCTCGAGTACATGTCGAGCGGGCGACGATATACAACACGCGGCACTGCTCTCGCCCAATCATAACCATGAAGTTAAGCGCTCTGGCGCGATGGCAGAGGTAGGATGGGTGACCTCCCTGGGAAGACCTCGTGTCGCGACCGTTTACGTAAATTATGGATAAAACAGTCGAAATAATTGTTTTTAATGAGTTAACCGTCTCCGGAGTAATCTGCGTCATACCCTTCCACACAAAACCGGCTCACGACAACAAAAATCGATAAATGTTCCTAGAAAATAGAAAAAAAAAATAAGAAGAAGAAAATAACGAATGTAAAGCTATTATTATGCCTGGGATACGATAAAATGGAACCGGAATCGAATTTCGAACTTCCTAAGCGGATATCTCGAGGAAACGAAAGCTTAACAGAAGCGGTAAATCGCAAATTAGAGGGTCTTAGAGAAGTGGAATTCGGCTAAAATCTCGTCAGCTCATTGCGTAGGAATGAGTCTCGTCCGTTTGCCCGTTTACAATAAAATTAGCCTACAATTTTGTCCAAATCCGGCAGTGCCCGAGCTACTTTCATTTCACATGTCTTATCTGGTCCCGATCGAGATTCAGATGATTAGAGCCGAAAATCGTCTGTCAACAAGTAATCAAAAATAGAAAAACACGAAAAGAGGTGCAACACGAGGACTTCCAAGGGGGTCACCCATCCTAGTACTTCTCTCGCCCAAACACGCTTAACTTCGGAGTTATGATGGGATCCGGTGCATTAGTGCTGGTATGATAGAACACGACATTGAGTGGGATGTTTATTCTTATATCCCTCGAGTACGTGTGGAGCGGGCGGCGATAGACAACACGCGTCACTGCTCTCGCCCAATCATAACCATAAAGTTAAGCGTTCTGGCGCGATGGCAGAGGTAGGATGGGTGACCTCCCTGGGAAGACCTCGTGTCGTGACCGTTTACGTAAATTATGGATAAAACAGTCGAAATAATTGTTTTTAATGAGTTAACCGTCTCCGGAGTAATCTTCGTCATACCCTTCAGCACAGAACCGGCTCACGACAACAAAAATCGATAAATGTTCCCAGAAAATAGAAAAAAAAATAAGAAGAAGGAAATAACGAATGTAAAGCTATTATTATGCCTGGGATACGATAAAATAGAACCGGAATCGAATTTCGAACTTCCTAAGTGGATTTCTCGAGAAAAAACGAAAGCTTAACAGAAGCGTTAAATCGCAAATTAGAGGGTCTTAGAGAAGGAATTCGGCTAAAATCTCGTCAGCTCATTGCGTAGTAATGAGTCTCGTCCGTTTGCCCGTTTACAATCAAATTAGCCTACAATTTTGTCCAAATCCGGCAGTGCCCGAGCTACTTTCATTTCACATGTCTTATCTGGTCCCTTTCGAGATTCAGATGATTTGAGCCGAAAATCGTCTGTCAACAAGTAATCAAAAATAGAAAAACACGAAAAGGGGTGCAACACGAGGACTTCCCAGGGGGTCACCCATCCTAGTACTTCTCTCGCCCAAACACGCTTAACTTCTGAGTTATGATGGGATCCAGTGCATTAGTGCTGGTATGATAGCACCCGACATTGAGTGGGATGTTTATTCTTATATCCCTCAAGTACGTGTGGAGCGGGCGGCGATGGACAACACGCGGCACTGCTCTCGCCCAATCATAACCATAAAGTTAAGCGTTCTGGCGCGATGGCAGAGGTAGGATGGGTGACCTCCCTGGGAAGACCTCGTGTCGTGACCGTTTACGTAAATTATGGATAAAATAGTCGAAATAATTGTTTTTAATGAGCTAACCGTCTCCGGAGTAATCTGCGTCATACCCTTCCGCACAGAACCGGCTCACGACAACATAAATCGATAAATGTTCCCAGAAAATAGGAAAAAAAATAAGAAGAAGGAAATAACGATAAAAAACTATTAATATGCCTGAGATACGATAAAATGGAACCGGAATCGAATTTCAAACTTCCTAAGCGGATTTCTCGAGAAAACGAAAGCTTAAATGAATCGGTAAATCGCAAATTAGAGGGTCTTAGAGAAGGAATTCGGCTAAAATCTCGTCAGCTCATTGCGTAGTAATGAGTCTCGTCCGTTTGCCCGTTTACAATCAAATTAGCCTACAATTTTATCCAAATCCGGCAGTGCTCGAGCTACTTTCATTTCACATGTCTTATCTGGTCCCGATCGAGATTCAGATGATTTGAGCCGAAAATAGTCTGTCAACAAGTAATCAAAAATAGAAAAACACGAAAAGAGGTGCAAAACGAGGAGTTCCCAGGGGGGGTCACCCATCCTAGTACTTCTCTCGCCCAAGCACGCTTAACTTCGGAGTTATGATGGGATCCGGTGCATTAGTGCTGGTATGATAGCACCCGACATTGAGTGTGATGTTTATTCTTATATCCCTCGAGTACGTGTGGAGCGGGCGGCGATGGACAACACGCGGCACTGCTCTCGCCCAATCATAACCATGAAGTTAAGCGTTCTGGCGCGATGGAAGAACTAGGATGGGTGACCTCCCTGGGAAGACCTCGTGTCGCGATCGTTACGTAAATTATGGTTAAAACAGTCGAAATAATTGTTTTAATGAGTTAACCGTCTCCGGAGTAATCTGCGTCATACCCTTTCGCACAGAACCGCTAACGACAACAAAAATCGATAAATGTTCCCAGAAAATAGAAAAAAAAATAAGAAGAAGGATAACGAATGTAAAGCTATTATTAGTGCCTGGGATACGATAAATAGAACCGGAATCGAATTTCGAAACTTCCTAAGCGGATTTCTCGATGAAACGAAAGCTTAACAGAAGCGTAAATCGCAAATTAGAGGGTCTTAGAGAAGGAATTCGGCTAAAATCTCGTCAGCTCATTGCGTAGTAATGAGTCTCGTCCGTTTTGCCCGTTTACAATCAAATTAGCCTACAATTTTGTCCAAATCCGGTAGTGCCTGAGCTACTTTCATTTCACATGTCTTATCTGGTCACGATCGAGATTCAGATGATTTGAGCCGAAAATCGTCTGTCAACAAGTAATCAAAAATAGAAAAAACACGAAAAGAGGTGCACAACACGAGGACTTCCCAGGGGTCACCCTTCCTAGTACTCTCTCTGCCCAAGCACGCTTAGTTTCGGAGTTCTGATGGGATCCGGTGCATTACGTGCAGGTAATGATCGCACCCGACATTGAGTTGGGATGTTTATTCTTATATCCCTCGAGTACGTGTCGAGCGGGCGACTGATGGACAACACAGCGGCACTGCTCTCGCCCAATCATAACCATGAATTTAAGCGTTCTAGCGCGATGGCAGAGGAAGGATGGTGACCTCCCTGGGAAGACCTCGTGTCGCGACCGTTTACGTAAATTATGGATAAAACAGTCGAATATTGTTTTTAATGAGTTAACCGTCTCGGAGTAATCTGCGTCATAACACTTCCGCACAGAACCGCTCACGACAAAACAAAATCGATAAGATGTTCCTAGAAAATAGAAAAAAAAAATAGAAGAAGAAAAATAACGAATGTAAAGTTATTATGATGCCTGGGATACGATAAAATGGAACCGAATCGAATTCGAACTTCGTAAGCCGATATCTCGAGGAAACGAAAGCTTAACAGAAGCCGGTAAATCGAAAATTAGAGGGTCTTAGAAGAGGAAGTTCGGCTAAAATCTCGTCAGCTCATTGCGTAGTAATGAGTCTCGTCCGTTTGTTTACAATCAAATTAGCCTACAATTTTGTCCAAATCCGGCAGTGCCCGAGCTACTTTCATTTCACATGTCTTATCTGGTCCCGATCGAGATTTTGTTTGAGCCGAAAATCGTCTGTCAACAAGTAATCAAAAATAGAAAAACGAAAAGGGTGCAACACGAGGACTTCCCAGGGTCACCCATCCTAGTACTGCTCTCGCCCAAGCACGCTTAACTTCGGAGTTCTGATGGGATCCGGTGCATTAGTGCTGGTATGATCGCACCCGACATTGAGTGGGATGTTTATTCTTATATCCCTCGAGTACGTGTGGAGGGCGCGGCGATGGACAACACGCGGCACTGCTCTCGCCCAATCATAACCATGAAGTTAAGCGTTCTGGCGCGATGGCAGAGCTAGGATGGGTGACCTCCCTGGGAAGACCTCGTGTCGCGACCGTTTACGTAAATTATGGATAAAACAGTCGAAATAATTGTTTTTAATGAGTTAACCGTCTCCGAGTAATCTGCGTCATACCCTTCCGCACAGAACCGGCTCACGACAACAAAAACGATAAATGTTCCCAGAAAATAGAAAAAAAATAAGAAGAAGGAAATAACGAATGTAAAGCTATTATTATGCCTGGATACGATAAATGGAACCGGAATCGAATTTCGAACTTCCTAAGCGGATTTCTCGAGGAAACGAAAGCTTAACAGAAGCGTAAATCGCAAATTAGAGGGTCTTAGAGAAGGAATTCGGCTAAAATCTCGTCAGCTCATTGCGTAGTAATGAGTCTCGTCCGTTTGCCCGTTTACAATCAAATTAGCCTACAATTTTGTCCAAATCCGGCAGTGCCCGAGCTACTTTCATTTCACATGTCTTATCTGGTCCCGATCGAGATTCAGATGATTTGAGCCGAAAATCGTCTGTCAACAAGTAATCAAAAATAGAAAACACGAAAAAGGTGCAACA
>NC_134559.1:29630203-29784362 GCF_025594145.1 Primulina tabacum | reverse complement strand
TTTACTTTGTTGACAGACGATTTTCGGCTCAAATCATCTGAATCTCGATCGGGACCAGATAAGACATGTGAAATGAAAGTAGCTCGGGCACTGCCGGATTTGGACAAAATTGTAGGCTAATTTGATTGTAAACGGGCAAACGGACGAGACTCATTACTACGCAATGAGCTGACGAGATTTTAGCCGAATTCCTCTAAGACTCTAATTGCGATCTCTATCTAATTTCGATTTACCGCTTCTGTTAAGCTTTCGTTTCCTCGAGAAATCCGCTTAGGAAGTTCGAAATTCGATTCCGGTTCCATTTTATCGTATCCCAGGCATAATAATAGCTTTACATTCGTTATTTCCTTCTTCTTATTTTTTTTCTATTTTCTGGGAACATTTATCGATTTTTGTTGTCGTGAGCCGGTTCTGTGCGGAAGGGTATGACGCAGATTACTCCGGAGACGGTTAACTCATTAATAAACAATATTTCGACTGTTTTATCCATAATTAACGTAAACGGTCGCGACACGAGGTCTTCCCATTGAAGTCACCCATCCTAGCTCTGCCATCGCGCCAGAACGCTAACTCATGGTTATGATTGGGCAGAGCAGTGCCGCGTGTTGTCCATCGCCGCCCGCTCCACACGTACTCGAGGATATAAGATAAAAGCATTCCACTCAAGTCGGTTGCAATCATACCAGCACTAATACATCAAATCCCATCAGAACTCCGAATTAAGCGTGCTGGGCGAGAGCAGTACTAGGATGGGTGACTCCCCTGGGAATCCTGGTGTTGTGCACCCCTTTTCGTGTTTTTTCTATTTTGATTACTTTTGACAGACGATTTTCGGCTTAAATCATCTGAATCTCAATCGGGACCAGATAAGACATGTGAAATGAAAGTAGCTCGGGCACTGCCGGATTTGGACAAAATTGTAGGCTAATTTGATTGTAAACTGGCAACGGACGAGACTCATACTACGCAATGAGCTGACGAGATTTTAACCGAATTCCTTCTCTAAGACCCTCTAATTTGCGATTTATGCTTCTGTTAAGCTTTCGTTTCCTCGAGAAATCTGCCATAGGAAGTTCGAAATTCGATTCGGTTCCATTTTATCGTATCCCAGGCATAATAATTGCTTTACATTCGTTATTTTTCTTCTTCTTATTTTTCTTTCTATTTTCTGTGAACATTTATCGATTTTTGTTGTCGTGAGCCGGTTATGTGCGGAAGGGTATGACGCAGATTACTCCGGAGACGGTTTAACTCATTAATAACAATATTTCGACTGTTTTATCCATAATTTTAACGTAAACGGTCGCGACACGAGGTCTTCCCAGGGAAGTCACTATCCTAGCTCTGCCATCGCGCCAGAACGCTTAACTTCATGGTATGATTGGCAAGAGCAGTGCGCGTGTTGTCCATCGCCGACCGCTCCACACGTACTTGAGGGATATAAGAATAAACATCCTACTTAATGTCGGGTGCGGTCATACCAGCCACTACTGCACCGGATCCCATCAAGACTCCGAAATTAAGCGTGCTTGGGCGAGAGCAAGTACTAGGATGGGTGACCCCTGGGAGTCCTCGTGTTGCACCCCTTTTCGTGTTTTTTTTATTTTTGATTACTTTTGACAACGATTTTCGGCTTTAAATCATCTGAATCTCGATCGGGACCAGATAAGACATGTGAAATGAAAGTAGCTCGGGCACTGCGGATTTGGACAAAATTGTAGGCCTAATTGATTTGTAAACAGGCCAAACGGACGAGACTCATTCCTGCGCAATGAGCTGACGAGATTTTAGCTGAATTCTTTCTCTAAGACCCTCTAATTTTCGATTTACCGCTTCTGTTAAGCTTTCGTTTTCATCGAGAAATCCGCTTAGGAAGTTCGAAATTCGATTCCGGTTCTATTTTATCGTATCCCAGGCATAATAATAGCTTTACATTCGTTTTTTTCCTTTTTCTTATTTTTTTTCTATTTTCTGGGAACATTTATCGATTTTTGTTGTCGTTAGCCGGTTCTGTGCGGAAGGGTATGACGCAGATTACTCCGGGGACGGTAACTCTTAAAAAACAATTATTTCGACTGTTTTAACCATAATTACATACCGATCGCGACCGAGGTCTTCCCAAGGAGGTACCCATCCCAGCTCTGCCATCGCGCCAGAACGCTTAACTTCATGGTTATGATTGGGCGAGAGCAGTGCCGCGTGTTGTCCATCGCCGCCCGCTCCACACGTACTCGAGGGATATAAGAATAAATATCCCACCCAATGTCGGGTGCGATCATACCAGCACCGGATCTCATCAGAACTCCGAAGTTAAGCGTGCTTGGGCGAGAGCAGTATCAAGATGGGTGACCCCCTTGGAAGTCCTCGTGTTGCACCCCTTTTCGTGTTTTTCTATTTTTGATTACTTGTTGACAGACGATTTTCGGCTCAAATCATCTTAATCTCGATCGGGACCAGATAAGACATGTGAAATGAAGTAGCTCGGGCACTGCCGGATTGGGGACAAACTTGTAGGCTAATTGATTTTAACGGGGCAAACGGACCGAGACTCATACTACGCAATGAGTGACGAGATTTTTAGCCGAATCTTCCTTCTCCAAGACCCTCTAGATTGCGATTTACCGCTTCTGTTAACTTTCGTTTCCTCGAGAAATCCGCCTTAGGAAGTTCGAAATTCGATTCGGTTCCATTTTATCGTATCCCAGGCATAATAATAGCTTTAGATTCGTTATTTTCTTCTTCTTATTTTTTTTATATATTCTGGGAACATTTATCGATTTTTGTTGTCTTGAGCTGGTTCAATGCGGAAGGGTATGACGCAGATTACTCCGGGACGATTAACTCATTAAAACAATATTTCGACTGTTTTATCCATAATTTTACGTAAACGGTCGCGACACGAGGTCTTCCCAGGGAGGTCACCCATCCTATCTCTGCCATCGCGCCAGAACGCTTAACTTCATGGTTATGATTGGGCGAGAGCAGTGCCGCGTGTTGTCCATCACCACCCGCTCCACACGCACTCGAGGGATATAAGAATAAACATCCCACTCAATGTTGGGTGCGATCATACCAGCACTAATGCACCGGATCCCATCAGAACTCTGATGTTAAGCGTGCATGGGCGAGAGCAATACTAGGATGGGTGACCCCCTGAGAAAGTCCTCGTGTTGCACCCCTTTTCATGTTTTTCTATTTTTGATTACTTGTTGGCAGACAATTTTTGGCTCAAATCATCTGAATCTCGATCGGGACCAGATAAGACATGTGAAATGAAAGTAGCTCGGGCACTACCGGATTTGGACAAAATTGTAGGCTAATTTGATTGTAAACGGGCAAACGGACGAGACTCATTACTACGCAATGAGTTAACGAGATTTTAGCCGAATTCCTTCTCCAAGACCCTCTAATTTGCGATTTACCGCTTCTGTTAAGCTTTCGTTTCCTCGAGAAATCCGCTTAGGAAGTTCGAAATTCGATTCCGGTTCCATTTTATGGTATCCCAAGCATAATAATAGCTTTACATTCGTTATTTCCTTCTTCTTTTTTTTTTATATTTTCTGGGAACATTTATCGATTTTTGTTGTCGTGAGCCGGTTCTGTGCGGAAGAGTATGACGCTGATTACTCCGGAGACGGTTAACTCATTAAAAATAATTATTTCGACTGTTTTATCCATAATTTACGTAAACGGTCGCGACACGAGGTCTTCCCAGGGAGGTCACCCATCCTACCTCTGTCATCGCGCCAGAACGCTTAACTTCATGGTTATGATTGGGCGAGGGCAGTGCCGTGTGTTGTCCATCACCACCCGCTCCACACGCACTCGAGGGATATAAGAATAAACATCCCACTCAATGTTGGGTGCGATCATACCAGCACTAATGCACCGGATCCCATCAGAACTCTGATGTTAAGCGTGCTTGGGCGAGAGCAGTACTAGGATGGGTGACCCCCTAAGAAAGTCCTCGTGTTGCACCCCTTTTCATGTTTTTCTATTTTTGATTACTTGTTGGCAGACAATTTTTGGCTCAAATCATCTGAATCTCGATCGGGACCAGATAAGACATGTGAAATGAAAGTAGCTCGGGCACTACCGGATTTGGACAAAATTGTAGGCTAATTTGATTGTAAACGGGCAAACGGACGAGACTCATTACTACGCAATGAGCTAACGAGATTTTAGCCGAATTCCTTCTCCAAGACCCTCTAATTTGCGATTTACCGCTTCTGTTAAGCTTTAGTTTCCTCGAGAAATCCGCTTAGGAAGTTCGAAATTCGATTCCGGTTCCATTTTATCGTATCCCAGGCATAATAATAGCTTTACATTCGTTATTTCCTTCTTCTTATTTTTTTTTCTATTTTCTGTGAACATTTATCGATTTTTGTTGTCGTGAGCCGGTTCTGTGCGGAAGGGTATGACGCAGATTACTCCGGAGACGGTTAACTCATTAAAAACAATATTTCGACTGTTTTATCCATAATTTACGTAAACGGTCGCGACACGAGGTCTTTCCAGGGAGGTCACCCATCCTAGCTCTTCCATTGCGCCAGAACGCTTAACTTCATGGTTATGATTGGGCGAGAGCAGTGCCGCGTGTTGTCCATCGCCGCCCGCTCCACACGTACTCGAGGGATATAAGAATAAACATCCCACTCAATGTCGGGTGCGATCATACCAGCACTAATGCACCGGATCCCATCAGAACTCCGAAGTTAAGGGTGATTGGGCAAAAACAGTACTAGGATGGGTGACCCCCTGGGAAGTCCTCGTGTTGCACCCCTTTTTGTATTTTTCTATTTTTGATTACTTGTTGACAGACGATTTACGGCTCAAATCATCTGAATCTCGATCGGGACAAGATAAGACATGTGAAATGAAAGTAGCTCGGGCACTGCCTGATTTGGACAAATTTGTAGGCTAATTTGATTGTAAACGGGCAAACGGATGTGACTCATCTACGCAATGAGCTGACGAGATTTTAGCCGAATTCTTTCTCTAAGACCCTCTAATTTGCGATTTACCGCTTCTGTTAAGCTTTCGTTTCCTCGTGAAATCCGCTTAGGAAGTTCGAAATTCGATTCCGGTTCCATTTTATCGTATCCCAGGCATAATAATAGCTTTAGATTCATTATTTCTTCTTCTTATTTTTTTATATATTCTGGGAACATTTATCGATTTTTGTTGTCTTGAGCCTGTTCTATACGGAAGGGTATGACGCAGATTACTCCGGAGACGGTTAACTCATTAAAAACAATTATTTCGACTGTTTTATCCATAATTTACGTAAACGGTCGCGACACGAGGTCTTCCCAGGGAGGTCACCCATCCTATCTCTGCCATCGCGCCAGAACGCTTAACTTCATGGTTATGATTGGGCGAGAGCGGTGCCGCGTGTTGTCCATCGCCGCCCGCTCCACACGTACTCGAGGGATATAAGAATAAATATCCCACCCAATGTCGGGTGCGATCATACCAACACTAATGCATCGGATCTCATCAGAACTCCGAAGTTAGGCGTGCTTGGGAGAGAGCAGTACTAGGATGGGTGACCCCCTGGGAAGTCCTCGTGTTGCACCCCTTTTCGTGTTTTTCTATTTTTGATTACTTGTTGACAGACGATTTTCGGCTCAAATCATCTGAATCTCGATCCGGACCAGATAAGACATGTGAAATGAAAGTAGCTCGGGCACTGCCGGATTTGGACAAAATTGTAGGCTAATTTGATTTTAAACGGGCAAACGGACGAGACTCATACTACGCAATGAGCTGACGAGATTTTAGCCGAATTCCTTCTCCAAGACCCTCTAATTTGCGATTTACCGCTTCTGTTAAGCTTTCGTTTCCTCGAGAAATCCGCTTAGGAAGTTCGAAATTCGATTCCGGTTCCATTTTATCGTATCCCAGGCATAATAATAGCTTTACATTCGTTATTTCCTTCTTCTTATTTTTTTTTTCTATTTTCTGTGAACATTTATCGATTTTTGTTGTCGTGAGCCGGTTCTGTGCGGAAGGGTATGACGCAGATTACTCCGGAGACGGTTAACTCATTAAAAACAATTATTTCGACTGTTTTTGCCATAATTTACTTAAACGGTCGCGACACGAGGACTTCCCAGGGAGGTCACCCATCCTACCTCTGCCATCGCGCCAGAACGCTTAACTTCATGGTTATGATTGGGCGAGAGAAGTGCCGCGTGTTGTCTATCGTCGCCCGCTCCACACGTACTCGAGGGATATAAGAATAAACATCCCACTAAATGTCCAGGTGTGTTCATACCAGCACTAATGCATCGGACCCATCTGAACTCCGAAGTTAAGCGGGCTTGGGCGAGAGCAGTACTAGGATGGGTGACGCCCTGGGAAGTCCTCGTGTTGCACCCCTTTTCGTGTTTTTCTATTTTTTATTACTTGTGGACAGACGATTTTCGGCTCAAATCATGTGAATCTCTATCGGGACCAGATAAGACATGTGAAATCAACGTAACTCGGGCACTGCCCGATTTGGACAAAATTATAGGCTAATTTCTTCTTTAAGACCCTTTAATTTAAGATTTACCACTTCTGTTAAGCTTCCGTTTCCTCGAGAAATCCACTTAGGAAGTTCGAAATTCGATTCCGGTTCCATTTTATCGTATCCCAGGCATAATAATAGCTTTACATTCGCTATTTCCTTCTTCTTATTTTTTTTCTATTTTCTGGGATTATTTTGCGATTTTTGTTGTCGTGAGGCGGTTTTATGCGGAAGGGTATGACGCAGATTACTCCGGAGAAGGTTAACTAATTAAAAACAATTATTTCAACTGTTTTGTCCATAATTTGTGTTTTTCTATTTTTATGTATAACTTGTTGACAGACGATTCTCGGCTCAAATCATCTGAATCTCGATCGGGAACAAATAAGACATGTGAAATCAACGTAGATCGGGCACTGCCTGATTTGGACAAAATTGTAGGTTAATTTTATTGTAACAAGGCAAACGAACGAGACTAATTAATCCGCAATGAGCTGACGAGATTTTAGCCGAATTCTTTCTCTAAGACCCTCTAATTTGCGATTTTCCGTTTCTGTTAAGCTTCCATTTCCTCGAGAAATCCGCTTAGCCAGTTCGAAATTCGATTCCGGTTCCATTTTATCGTATCCCTGGCAAAATAATAGCTTTACATTCGCTATTTTCTTCTTCTTATTTTTTTCTATTTTCTGGGAACATTTAGCGATTTTTGTTGTCGTGAGCGAGTTCTGTGCGGAAGGGTATGACGCAGATTACTCCGGAGACGGTTAACTCATTAAAAACAATTATTTCGACTTCCCAGGGAGGTCACCCATCCTAGCTCTGCCATCGCGCTAGAACGCCTAACGTCATGGTTATGATTGGGCGAGAGCTGTTCCGCGTGTTGTCCATCGCCGCCTGCTCCACACGTACTCGAGGGATATTAGAATATACATCCAACTCAAGGTCGGGTGCGATCGTACCAGCACCAATGCACCGGATCCCATTAGAACTCCGAAGTTAAGCATGCTTGGACGAGAGCAGTACTAGGATGGGTGAACCCAAGGGAAGTCCTCGTGTTGCACACCTTTTCGTCTTTTTCTATTTTTGATTACTTGTTGACAGACTATTTTCGGCTCAAATCATCTGAATCTAGATCGGGACCAGATAAGACATGAGAAATCAACGTAGCTCGGGCACTGCCGGATTTGGACAAAATTGTAGGCTAATTTGATTGTAAACGGGCAAACGACCGAGACTCTTTACTACACAATGAGCTGACGAGATTTTAGCCGAATTCTTTCTCTAAGACCCACTAATTTGTGATTTACCGCTTCTGTTAAGCTTCCGTTTCCTCGAGAAATCCGCTTAGGAAGTTCTAAATTCGATTCCGGTTCCATTTTATCGTATCTCAGGCATAATAATAGCTTTACATTCTCTTTTTCTTCTTCTTATTTTTTTCTATTTTCTGTAACATTTTTCGATTTTTGTTGTCGTGAGCCGGTTCTGTGCGGAAAGGTATGATGCAGATTACTCCGGAGACGGTTAACTCATTAAAAACAATTATTTCGACTGTTTTATCCATAATTTATGTAAACGGTCGCGACACGTGGTCTTCCCAGGGAGGTCACCCATCCTAGCACTGCAATCGCGCCAGAACGCTTAACTTCATGGTTATGATTGGGCGAGAGCAGTGCCGCGTGTTGTCCATCGCCGCCCGCTCCACACGTACTTAAGGGATATAAGAATAAACATCCCACTCAATGTCTGGTGCGATCATACCAGCACTAATGCACCGGATCCCATCATAACTCTGAAGTTAAGCGTGCTTGGGAGAGAGCAGTACTAGGATGGGTGAACCACTGTGAATTCCTTGTGTTGTACACCTTTTCGTGTGTTTCTATTTTCGATTACTTGTTGACGGACGATTTTCGGCTCAAATCATCTGAATCTCGATCGAGATCAAATAAGACATGTGAAATCAGCGTAGCTCGGGTACTGCCGGATTTGGACAAAATAGTAGGCTAATTTTATTGTAAACGGGCAAACGGACGAGACTCATTACTCCGCAAAGTTCTCGCGAGATTTTAGCTAAATTTCTTCTCTAAGACCCTCTAATTTGCGATTTACCGCTTCTGTTAAGATTCCGTTTCCTCGAGAAATCCGCTTAGGAAGTTCGAAATTCGATTCCGGTTCTATTTTAACGTATCCCAGGAATAAAAATAGCTTTACATTCACTATTTCCTTCTTCTTATTATTTTTCTATTTTCTAGGAACATTTAGCGATTTTTGTTGTAGTGAGCCGGTTCTGTGCGGAAGGGTATGACGCAGATTACTCCGGAGACGGTTAACTCATTAAAAACAATTATTTCGACTGTTTTAGCTATAATTTACGTAAACGGTCGCGACACGAGGACATCCCAGGGAGGTCACCCATCCTAGCTCTGCCATCGCAACAGAACACTTAACTTCATGGTTCTGAATGGGCGAGAGCAGTGCCGTGTGTTGTCCATCGCCGCCCGCACCACACGTACTTGAGGGATATAAGTATAAACATCCCACTCAATGTCGGGTGCGATCATACCAACACTAATGCATCGGATCCCATCTGAACTCCGTAGTTAAGCATGCTTGGGCGAGAGCAGTACTAGGATGGTTGACCCCCTAGGAAGTCCTCGTGTTGCATCCCTTTTCGTGTTTTTCTATTTTTGATTACTTGTTGACAGACGATTTTCGGATCAAATCATCTGAATCTCGATCGGGACCAGATAAGACTTGTAAAATCAACGTAGCTCGGGCACTGCCGGATTTGGACAAAATTTTAGGCTAGTTTGATTGTAAACGGGCAAACGAACGAGACTCATTAGTACGCAATGAGCTGACGAGATTTTAGCCGAATTCCTTCTCTAAGACCCTCTAATTTGCGATTCACTACTTCAGTTAAGCTTTCGTTTCCTCGAGAAATCCGCTTAGGAAGTTTGAAATTCGATTCCGGTTCCATTTTATCGTATCCTAGGTTTATAATAATAGCTTTACATTCGCTATTTCCTTCTTCTTATTTTTTTTCCTATTTTCTGCGAACATTTAGCGATTTTTGTTGTCGTGAGCCGGTTATGTGCGGAAGGGTATGACACATATTACTCCGGAGACGGTTAACTCATTAAAAACAATTATTTCGACTGTTTTATCCATAATTTACGTAAACGGTCGCGACACGAGGTCTTCCCAAGGAGGTCACCCATCCTAGCTCTGCCATCGTGCCAGAACGCTTAACTTCATGGTTATGATTGGGCGAGAGCAGTGCCGCGTGTTGTCCATCGCCGCCCGCTCCACACGTACTTAAGGGATATAAGAATAAACATCCCACTCAATGTCTGGTGCGATCATACCAGCACTAATGCACCGGATCCCATCATAACTCTGAAGTTAAGCGTGCTTGGGAGAGAGCAGTACTAGGATGGGTGACCCACTGTGAAGTCCTTGTGTTGTACACCTATTCGTGTTTTTATATTTTCGATTACTTGTTGGCGGACGATTTTCGTCTCAAATTATCTTAATCTCGATCGGGACCAAATAAGACATGTGAAATCTGCGTAGCTCGGGTACTGCCGGATTTGGACAAAATAGTAGGCTAATTTTATTGTAAACGGGCAAACGGACGAGAATCATTACTCCGCAAAGTGCTCGCGAGATTTTAGCTAAATTTCTTCTCTAAGACCCTCTAATTTGCGATTTACCGCTTCTGTTAAGGTTCCCTTTCCTCGAGAAATCCGCTTAGGAAGTTCGAAATTCGATTCCGGTTCTATTTTAACGTATCCCAGGCATAAAAATAGCTTTACATTCACTATTTCCTTCTTCTTATTATTTTTCTATTTTCTGGGAACATTTAGCGATTTTTGTTGTAGTGAGCCGGTTCTGTGCGGAAGGGTATGACGCAGATTACTCCGGAGACGGTTAACTCATTAAAAACAATTATTTCGACTGTTTTAGCTATAATTTACGTAAACGGTCGCGACACGAGGACATCCCAGGGAGGTCACCCATCCAAGCTCTGCCATCGCAAAGGAACACTTAACTTCATGGTTCTGAATGGGCGAGAGCAGTGCCGTGTGTTGTCCATCGCCGCCCGCACCACACGTACTCGAGGGATATAAGTATAAACATCCCACTCAATGTCGGGTGCGATCATACCAACACTAATGCATCGGATCCCATCAAAACTCCGTAGTTAAGCATGCTTGGGCGAGAGCAGTACTAGGATGGTTGACCCCCTGGGAAGTCCTCGTGTTGCATCCCTTTTCGTGTTTTTCTATTTTTGATTACTTGTTGACAGACGATTTTCGGATCAAATCATCTGAATCTCGATCGGGACAAGATAAGACTTGTAAAATCAACGTAGCTCGGGCACTGCCGGATTTGGACAAAATTTTAGGCTAATTTGATTGTAAACGGGCAAACGAACGAGACTCATTAGTACGCAATGAGCTGACGAGATTTTAGCCGAATTCCTTCTCTAAGACCCTTTAATTTGCGATTCACTGCTTCAGTTAAGCTTTCGTTTCCTCGAGAAATCCGCTTAGGAAGTTTGAAATTCGATTCCGGTTCCATTTTATCGTATCCTAGGTTTATAATAATAGCTTTACATTCGCTATTTCCTTCTTCTTATTTTTTTCCTATTTTCTGCGAACATTTAGCGATTTTTGTTGTCTTGAGCCGGTTATGTGCGGAAGGGTATGACACTTATTACTCCGGAGACGGTTAACTCATTAAAAACAATTATTTCGACTGTTTTATCCATAATTTACGTAAACGGTCGCAACACGAGGTCTTCCCGAGGAGGTCACCCATCCTAGCTCTGCCATCGGGCGAGAACGCTTAACTTCATGGTTATGATTGGACGAGAGCAGTGCCACGTGTTGTCCATCGCCGCCCGCCCCACACGTACTTAAGGGATATAAGAATAAACATCCCACTCAATGTCTGGTGCGATCATACCAGCACTAATGCACCGGATCCCATCATAACTCTGAAGTTAAGCGTGCTTGGGAGAGAGCAGTACTAGGATGGGTGACCCACTGTGAAGTCCTCGTGTTGTACACCTTTTCGTGTTTTTCTATTTTCGATTACTTGTTGACGGACGATTTTCGGCTCAAATCATCTGAATCTCGATCGGGACCAAATAAGACATGTGAAATCATCGTAGCTCGGGTACTGCCAAATTTGGACAAAATAGTAGGCTAATTTTATTGTAAACGGGCAAACGGACGAGACTCATTACTCCGCAAAGTGCTCGCGAGATTTTAGCTAAATTTCTTCTCTAAGACCCTCTAATTTGCGATTTACCGCTTCTGTTAAGGTTCCCTTTCCTCGAGAAATCCGCTTAGGAAGTTCGAAATTCGATTCCGGTTCTATTTTAACGTATCCCAGGCATAAAATAGCTTTACATTCACTATTTCCTTCTTCTTATTATTTTTCTATTTTCTGGGAACATTTAGCGATTTTTGTTGTAGTGAGCCGGTTCTGTGCGGAAGGGTATGACGCATATTACTCCGGAGACGGTTAACTCATTAAAAACAATTATTTCGACTGTTTTAGCTATAATTTACGTAAACGGTCGCGACACGAGGACATCCCAGGGAGGTCACCCATCCTAGCTCTGCCATCGCGACAGAACACTTAACTTCATGGTTCTGAATGGGCGAGAACAGTGTCGTGTGTTGTCCATCGCCGCCCGCACCACACGTACTCGTGGGATATAAGTATAAACATCCCACTCAATGTCGGGTGCGATCATACCAACACTAATGCATCGGATCCCATCAGAACTCCGTAGTTAAGCATGCTTGGGCGAGAGCAGTACTAGGATGGTTGACCCCCTGGGAAGTCCTCGTGTTGCATCCCTTTTCGTGTTTTTCTATTTTTGATTACTTGTTGACAGACGATTTTCGGATCAAATCATCTGAATCTCGATCGGGACCAGATAAGACTTGTAAAATCAACGTAGCTCGGGCACTGCCGGATTTGGACAAAATTTTAGGCTAGTTTGATTGTAAACGGGCAAACGAACGAGACTCATTAGTACGAAATGAGCTGACGAGATTTTAGCCGAATTCCTTCTCTAAGACCCTCTAATTTGCGATTCACTGCTTCAGTTAAGCTTTGGTTTCCTCGAGAAATCCGCTTAGGAAGTTTGAAATTCGATTCCGGTTCCATTTTATCGTATCCTAGGTTTATAATAATAGCTTTACATTCGCTATTTCCTTCTTCTTATTTTTTTCCTATTTTCTGCGAACATTTAGCGATTTTTGTTGTCGTGAGCCGGTTATGTGCGGAAGGGTATGACACATATTACTCCGGAGACGGTTAACTCATTAAAAACAATTATTTCGACTGTTTTATCCATAATTTACGTAAACGGTCGTGACACGAGGTCTTCCCAAGGAGGTCACCCATCCTAGCTCTGCCATCGGGCGAAAACGCTTAACTTCATGGTTATGATTGGGCGAGAGCAGTGCCGCGTGTTGTCCAACGCCGCCCGCTCCACACGTACTTAAGGGATATAAGAATAAACATCCCACTCAATGTCTGGTGCGATCATACCAGCACTAATGCACCGGATCCCATCATAACTCTGAAGTTAAGCGTGCTTGGGAGAGAGCAGTACTAGGATGGGTGACCCACTGTGAAGTCCTCGTGTTGTACACCTTTTCGTGTTTTTCTATTTTCGATTACTTGTTGACGGACGATTTTCGGCTCAAATCATCTGAATCTCGATCGGGACCAAATAAGACATGTGAAATCATCGTAGCTCTGGTACTGCCGGATTTGGACAAAATAGTAGGCTAATTTTATTGTAAACGGGCAAACGGACGAGACTCATTACTCCGCAAAGTGCTCGCGAGATTTTAGCTAAATTTCTTCTCTTAGACCCTCTAATTTGCGATTTACCGCTTCTGTTAAGGTTCCCTTTCCTCGAGAAATCCGCTTAGGAAGTTCAAAATTCGATTCCGGTTCTATTTTAACGTATCCCAGGCATAAAAATAGCTTTACATTCACTATTTCCTTCTTCTTATTATTTTTCTATTTTCTGGGAACATTTAGCGATTTTTGTTGTAGTGAGCCGGTTATGTGCGGAAGGGTATGACGCAGATTACTCCGGAGACGGTTAACTCATTAAAAACAATTATTTCGACTGTTTTAGCTATAATTTACGTAAACGGTCGCGACACGAGGACATCCCAGGGAGGTCACCCATCCAAGCTCTGCCATCGCAAAGGAACACTTAACTTCATGGTTCTGAATGGGCGAGAGCAGTGCCGTGTGTTGTCCATCGCCGCCCGCACCACACGTACTCGAGGGATATAAGTATAAACATCCCACTCAATGTCGGGTGCGATCATACCAACACTAATGCATCGGATCCCATCAAAACTCCGTAGTTAAGCATGCTTGGGCGAGAGCAGTACTAGGATGGTTGACCCCCTAGGAAGTCCTCGTGTTGCATCCCTTTTCGTGTTTTTCTATTTTTGATTACTTGTTGACAGACGATTTTCGGATCAAATCATCTGAATCTCGATCGGGACCAGATAAGACTTGTAAAATCAACGTAGCTCGGGCACTGCCGGATTTGGACAAAATTTTAGGCTAGTTTGATTGTAAACGGGCAAACGAACGAGACTCATTAGTACGCAATAAGCTGACGAGATTTTAGCCGAATTCCTTCTCTAAGACCCTCTAATTTGCGATTCACTACTTCAGTTAAGCTTTCGTTTCCTCGAGAAATCCGCTTAGGAAGTTTGAAATTCGATTCCGGTTCCATTTTATCGTATCCTAGGCTTATAATA
The DNA here is from genome assembly GCF_025594145.1 of Primulina tabacum. Lineage (NCBI taxonomy): Eukaryota > Viridiplantae > Streptophyta > Magnoliopsida > Lamiales > Gesneriaceae > Primulina > Primulina tabacum. The sequence continues at coordinate 29,770,028 of NC_134559.1, read as the reverse complement.
ATAGCTTTACATTCGCTATTTCCTTCTTCTTATTTTTTTCCTATTTTCTGCGAACATTTAGCGATTTTTGTTGTCGTGAGCCGGTTATGTGCGGAAGGGTATGACACATATTACTCCGGAGACGGTTAACTCATTAAAAACAATTATTTCGACTGTTTTATCCATAATTTACGTAAACGGTCGTGACACGAGGTCTTCCCAAGGAGGTCACCCATCCTAGCTCTGCCATCGGGCGAAAACGCTTAACCTCATGGTTATGATTGGGCGAGAGCAGTGCCGCGTGTTGTCCAACGCCGCCCGCTCCACACGTACTTAAGGGATATAAGAATAAACATCCCACTCAATGTCTGGTGCGATCATACCAGCACTAATGCACCGGATCCCATCATAACTCTGAAGTTAAGCGTGCTTGGGAGAGAGCAGTACTAGGATGGGTGACCCACTGTGAAGTCCTCGTGTTGTACACCTTTTCGTGTTTTTCTATTTTCGATTACTTGTTGACGGACGATTTTCGGCTCAAATCATCTGAATCTCGATCGGGACCAAATAAGACATGTGAAATCATCGTAGCTCGGGTACTGCCGGATTTGGACAAAATAGTAGGCAAATTTTATTGTAAACGGGCAAACGGACGAGACTCATTACTCCGCAAAGTGCTCGCGAGATTTTAGCTAAATTTCTTCTCTTAGACCCTCTAATTTGTGATTTACCGCTTCAGTTAAGGTTCTCTTTCCTCGAGAAATCCGCTTAGGAAGTTCAAAATTCGATTCCGGTTCTATTTTAACGTATCTCAGGCATAAAAATAGCTTTACATTCACTATTTCCTTCTTCTTATTATTTTTCTATTTTCTGGGAACATTTAGCGATTTTTGTTGTAGTGAGCCGGTTATGTGCGGAAGGGTATGACGCAGATTACTCCGGAGACGGTTAACTCATTAAAAACAATTATTTCGACTGTTTTAGCTATAATTTACGTAAACGGTCGCGACACGAGGACATCCCAGGGAGGTCACCCATCCAAGCTCTGCCATCGCAAAGGAACACTTAACTTCATGGTTCTGAATGGGCGAGAGCAGTGCCGTGTGTTGTCCATCGCCGCCCGCACCACACGTACTCGAGGGATATAAGTATAAACATCCCACTCAATGTCGGGTGCGATCATACCAACACAAATGCATCGGATCCCATCAAAACTCCGTAGTTAAGCATGCTTGGGCGAGAGCAGTACTAGGATGGTTGACCCCCTGGGAAGTCCTCGTGTTGCATCCCTTTTCGTGTTTTTCTATTTTTGATTACTTGTTGACAGACGATTTTCGGATCAAATCATCTGAATCTCGATCGGGACCAGATAAGACTTGTAAAATCAACGTAGCTCGGGCACTGCCGGATTTGGACAAAATTTTAGGCTAGTTTGATTGTAAACGGGCAAACGAACGAGACTCATTAGTACGCAATGAGCTGACGAGATTTTAGCCGAATTCCTTCTCTAAGACCCTCTAATTTGCGATTCACTACTTCAGTTAAGCTTTCGTTTCCTCGAGAAATCCGCTTAGGAAGTTTGAAATTCGATTCCGGTTCCATTTTATCGTATCCTAGGTTTATAATAATAGCTTTACATTCGCTATTTCCTTCTTCTTAGTTTTTTCCTATTTTCTGCGAACATTTAGCGATTTTTGTTGTCGTGAGCCGGTTATGTGCGGAAGGGTATGACACATATTACTCCGGAGACGGTTAACTCATTAAAAACAATTATTTCGACTGTTTTAACCATAATTTACGTAAACGGTCGCGACACGAGGTCTTCCCAAGGAGGTCACCCATCCTAGCTCTGCCATCCTAGCTCTGCCATCGTGCCGCGTGTTGTCCATCGCCGCTTGCTCCACACGTACTCGAGGGATATAGGAATAAACATCCCACTCAATGTCGGGTGCAATCATACCAGCACTAATGCTCCAGATCCCATCAGAACTCGGAAGTTAAGCGTGCTTGGGCGAGAGCAGTACTAGGATGGGTGACCCCCGGGAAAGTCCTCGTGTTGCACCCCTTTTCGTGTTTTTCTATTTTTTATTAATTGTTGACATATGATTTTCGGCTCAAATCATCTGAATCTCGATCGGGACTAGATAAGACGTGTGAAATCAATGTAACTCGGGCACTGCCGGATTTGGAGAAAATTGTAGGCTAATTTGATTGTAAAAGGGTAAACGAACGATACTCATTACTTTGCAATGTGTTGGCAAGATTTTAGCCGAATTCTTTCTCTAAGACCCTCTAATTTGCAATTTTCCGCTTCTGTTGAGCTTCCGATTCTTCGAGAAATCCGCTTAGGAAGTCCTAAATTTGTTTTCGGTTTCATTTTATCGTATCCCAGGTATAATAATAGCTTTACATTCGCTATTTTCTTATTCTTATTTTTTTTCTATTTTCTGGAAACATTTAGTGATTTTTGTTGTCGTGAGCAGGTTCTGTGCGGAAGGGTATAACGCAGATTACTCCGGAGATGGTTAACTCAATAAAAACAATTATTTCGACTGTTTTAGCCATAATTTACGTAAATCGTCTCGACACGAGGACTTCCCGGGGAGGTCACCCATCCGAGCTCTGCCATCGCGCCAGAACTCTTAACTTCATGGTTCTGATTGGGCGAGAGCAGTGCCGCGTGTTGTCCATCGCCGCCTGCTCCACACGTACTCGAGGGATATAAGAATGAACTTCCCACTAAATGTCGGGTGCGATCATACCAGCACTAATGCACCGGATCCCATCAGAACTCCGAAGTAAAGCGTGCTTGGGCGAGAGCAGTGCTAGGATGGGTGACCCCCTGGGAAGTCCTCGTGTTGCACCCCTTTTCGTGTTTTTCTATTTTTGATTACTTGTTGACAGACGATTTTCAGCTCAAATCATCTGAATCTCGATCGGGACCAGATAAGACATGTGAAATCAACGTAGCTCGGGCACTGCCGGATTTGGACAAAATTGTAGGCTAATTTGATTGTAAACGGGCAAACGAACGAGACTCATTACTCCGCAATGAGCTGGCAAGATTTTAGCCGAATTCCTTCTCTAAGACCCTCTTATTTGCGATTTTCCGCTTCTGTTAAGCTTTCGTTTTCTCGAGAAATCCGCTTAAAAATTTCGAAATTCGATTCCTGTTCCATTTAATCGTATCTCAGGCATAATAATAGCTTTACATTCGCTATTTTCTTCTTCTTATTTTTTTTTCTATTTTCTGGGAACATTTAGCGATTTTTGTTGTCGTGAACCGGTTCTGTACTGAAGGGTATGACGCAGATTACTCCGGAGACGGTTAACTCATTAAAAACAATTATTTCGACTGTTTTAGCCATAATTTACGTAAACGGTCGCGACACGAGGACTTCCCAGGGAGGTCACCCATTCTAGCTCTGCCATCGCTCCAGAACGCTAACTTCATGGTTCTGATTGGGCGAGAGTCTTGCCGCGTGTTGTCCATCGCCGTCCGCTCCACACGTACTCGAGGGATATAAGAATAAACATCCCACTCAGTTGGGTGTCATTATACCAGCACTAATGCCCCGGATCCCATCAGAACTTCGAAGTTAAGCGTGCTTGGGCGAGAGCAGTACTAGAATGGGTGACCCCCTGGGAAGTCCTCGTGTTGCACCCCTTTTCGTGTTTTTCTATTTTTGATTACTTGTTGACAGACGATTTTTGGCTCAAATCATCTGAATCTCGATCTGGATCAGATAAGACATGTGAAATCAACGTAGCTCGGGCACTGCCGGATTTGGACAAAATCGTAGCCTAATTTTATTGTAAACGGGCAAACGAACGAGACTAATTAATCCGCAATGAGCTGACGAGATTTTAGCCGAATTCCTTCTCTAAGACTCTCTAATTTGCGATTTTCCGCTTCTGTTAAACTTCCATTTCCTCGAGAAATCCGCTTAGTAAGTTTGAAATTCGATTTCGGTTCCATTTTATCGTATCCAAGGCATAATAATAGCTTTACATTCACTGTTTTCTTCTTCTTATTTTTTTTCTATTTTCTGCGAACATTTAGCGATTTTTGTTGTCGTGAACCGGTTCTGTGCGGAAGGGTATTATGTAGATTACTCCGGAGACGTTTAACTCATTAAAAACAATTATTTCGACTGTTTTATCCATAATTTACGTTAACGGTCGCGACACGAGGACTTCCCAAGGAGGACACCCATCCTAGCTCTCTGCCATCGCGCAAGAACGCTTAACATCATGGCTCTTACTGGGCGAGAGCAGTGCCGCGTGTTGTCCATCGCCGCCCGCTCCACACGTACTCGAGGGATATAAGAATAAACATCCCACTCAATGTCGGGAGCGATCATACCAGCACTAATGCACCGGATCCCATCATAACTCCGAAGTTAAGCGTGGTTGGGAGAGAGCAGTACTAGGATGGGTGACCCCCTGAAAAGTCCTCGTGTTGCACCCCTTTTCGTGTTTTTCTATTTTTGATTACTTGTTGACAGACGATTTTCGGCTCAAATCATCTGAATCTCGATCGGGACAAGATAAGACATGTGAAATCTGCGTAGCTCGGGTATGCCGGATTTGGACAAAATCGTAGCCTTATTTTATTATAAACGGGCAAACGAACGAGACTCATCACTCCGCAATGAGCTGGCGAGATTTTAGCCGAATTCTTTCTCTAAGACCCTCTAATTTGCGATTTTCCGCTTCTGTTAAGCTTCTGTTTTCTCGAGATTACATTCGTTATTTTCTTCTTGTTATTTTTTTTTCTATTTTCTGGGAACATTTAGAAATTTTTGTTGTCGTGAGCCAGTTCTCTGCGGAAGGGTATAACGTAGATTACTCCGGAGACGGTTAACTCATTAAAAATAATTATTTCGACTATTTAGCCATAATTTACGTAAACGGTCGCAACACGAGGACTGCCCAAGGAGGTCACCCATCCTAGCTCTGCCATCGCGCCAGAACGCTTAACTTCATGGTTCTGATTGGGCGAGAACAGTGCCGCGTGTTGTCCATCGCCGTCCGCTCCACACGTACTCGAAGGATATAATAATAAACATCCCACTCGATGTCATGTGCGATCATACCTGCACTAATGCATCGGATCCCATAAGAACTCCGAAGTTAAGTGTGCTTGGGTGAGAGCAGTACTAGGATGGGTGACCCCATTGAAAGTCCTCGTGTTACACCCTTTTCCGTGTTTTTCTATTTTTGATTTTACTTTTGGACAGACGATTTTCGGCTCAAATCATCTGAATCTCGATCGGGACCAGATAAGACATGTGAAATCAACGTGGCTCGGGCACTGCCGGATTTGGACAAAATTGTAGGCTAATTTGATTGTAAACGGGCAAACGAACGAGACTCATTACTCCGCAATGAGCTGGCGAGATTTTAGCCGAATTCCTTCTCTAAGACCCTCTAATTTGCGAATTTCCGCTTCTGTTAAGCATTCGTTTCCTCGAGAAATCCGCTTAAGAAGTCCGAAATTCGATCCGGTTCCATTTTATCGTATCCCAGGCATAATAATAGCTTTACATTCGCTATTTTCTTATTCTTATTTTTTTTCTATTTTCTGGGAACATTTAGCGATTTTTGTTGTCGTGAGCCGGTTCTGTGCAAAAGGGTATGTCGCAGATTACTCCGGAGACGGTTAACTCATTAAAAACAATTATTTTGACTGTTTTATACTAATTAACCTAAACGGTCGTTACACGAGTACTTCCCAGGGAGGTTACCCATCCTAGCTCTGCCATCGCGCCAGAACGCTTCACTTTATGGTTCTGATTGGGCGAGAGCAGAGCCGCGTGTTGTCCATCGTCGCCTTCTCCACACGTACTCCATCGTCATCTGAATCTCGATCGAGACCAGATAAGAGATGTGAAATCAAAGTAGCTCAGGCACTGCCAGATTTGGACAAAATTGTAGCCTAATTTGATTGTAAATGGGCAAACGAACGAGACTCATTACTGCGCAATGAGATGGCGAGATTTTAGCCGAATTCCTTCTCTAAGGCCCTCTAATTTGCGATTTTCCGCTTCTGTTAAGTTTCCGTTTCCTCAAGAAATCCACTTAGTAAGTTCGAAATTCGATTTCGGTTCCACTTTATCATATCCGAGGCAAAATAAAAGCTTTACATTCGCTATTTTCTTATTCTTATTTTTTTCCTATTTTCTGGGAACATTTAGCGATTTTTGTTGTCGTGAGCCGGTTCTGTGCGGAAGGACATTACGTAGATTAATTTGGAGACGGTTAACTTCATGGTTCTGCCATCGCGCAAGAACGCTTAACTTCATGGTTCTGATTGGGAGAGAGCAGTGCCGCGTGTTGTCCATCGCCGCCCACTCCACACGTACGCGAGGCATATAAGAATAAAAATCCCACTCAATGTGGGGTGTGATCATACCAGCACTAATGCACTGGATCCCATCAGAACTCCGAAGTAAAGCATGCTTGGGCCAGAGTAGTACTAGGATGGGTGACCCCCTGGGAAGTTCTCGTGTTGCACCTCTTTTCGTGTTTTTCTATTTTTGATTACTTGTTGACAGACAATTTTTGGCTCAAATCATCTGAATCTCGATCGGGACCAGATAAGACATTTGAAATCAACATAGCTCGGGCACTGCAATGTCCGGTGCGATCATACCCGCACTAATGCACCGGATCCCATCAGAACTATGAAGTAAAGCGTGCTTGGGCGAGAGCAGTACTAGGATGGGTGACTTCCTGGGAAGTCCTCGTGTTGCACCTCTTTTCGTGTTTTTCTATTTTTGATTACTTGTTGACATACGATTTTCGGCTCAAATCATCTGAATCTCGATCGAGACCAGATAAGACATGTGAAATCAACGTGGCAAAGGCACTGCCGGATTTGGAAAAAATTGTAGCCTAATTTGATTGTAAACGGGAAAATGAACGAGACTCATTACTCCGCATTGAGCTGACGAGATTTTAGCCGAATTCCTTCGCTAAGACCCTCTAATTTGCGATTTTGCGCTTCTGTTAAGCTTCCGTTTCCTCGAGAAATCCGCTTAAGAAGTCTGAAATTTGATTCCGGTTCCATTTTATCATATCACAGGCATAATAATAGCTTTACATTCGCTATTTTCTTCTTCTTATTTTTTTTCTATTTTCTGGGAACATTTAGCAATTTTTGTTGTCGTGAGCCGGTTCTGAGCGGAAGGGTATTACGTAGATTACTCCGGAGACGGTTAACTCATTAAAAACAATTATTTCGACTGTTTTATACATAATGTACGTAAACGGTCCCGACACGAGGACTTCCCAGGGAGGTCACCCATCCAAGCTCTGCCATCGCAAAGGAACACTTAACTTCATGGTTCTGAATGGGCGAGAGCAGTGCCGTGTGTTGTCCATCGCCGCCCGCACCACACGTACTCGAGGGATATAAGTATAAACATCCCACTCAATGTCGGGTGCGATCATACCAACACAAATGCATCGGATCCCATCAAAACTCCGTAGTTAAGCATGCTTGGGCGAGAGCAGTACTAGGATGGTTGACCCCCTGGGAAGTCCTCGTGTTGCATCCCTTTTCGTGTTTTTCTATTTTTGATTACTTGTTGACAGACGATTTTCGGATCAAATCATCTGAATCTCGATCGGGACCAGATAAGACTTGTAAAATCAACGTAGCTCGGGCACTGCCGGATTTGGACAAAATTTTAGGCTAGTTTGATTGTAAACGGGCAAACGAACGAGACTCATTAGTACGCAATGAGCTGACGAGATTTTAGCCGAATTCCTTCTCTAAGACCCTCTAATTTGCGATTCACTACTTCAGTTAAGCTTTCGTTTCCTCGAGAAATCCGCTTAGGAAGTTTGAAATTCGATTCCGGTTCCATTTTATCGTATCCTAGGTTTATAATAATAGCTTTACATTCGCTATTTCCTTCTTCTTAGTTTTTTCCTATTTTCTGCGAACATTTAGCGATTTTTGTTGTCGTGAGCCGGTTCTGAGCGGAAGGGTATTACGTAGATTACTCCGGAGACGGTTAACTCATTAAAAACAATTATTTCGACTGTTTTATACATAATGTACGTAAACGGTCCCGACACGAGGACTTCCCAGGGAGGTCACCCATCCTAGCTCTGCCATCGCGCCAGAACGCTAAACTTCAAGGTTCTAATTGGGCGAGAGCAGTGCCGCCTGTTGTCCATCGCCGCCCGCTCCACACGTACTCGAAGGATATAAGAATAAACATCACACAAAATATCGGGTGCGATCATACCAGCACTAATGCACCGGATCCCATCAGAACTCCGAAGTAAAGCGTGCTTGGGCGAGAGCAGTACTAGGATGGGTGACCCCCTGGGAATTCCTCGTGCTGAACCCCTTTTCGTGTTTTCCTATTTTTGATTACTTGTTGACAGACTATTTTCGGCTCAAATCATCTGAATCTCGATCGGGACCAGATAAGACATATGAAATCAACGTAGCTCGGGCACTGCCGGATTTTGACAAAATTGTAGCCTAATTTGATTGTAAACGGGCAAACAAACGAGACTCATTACTCCGCATTGAGATGACGAGATTTTAGCCGAATTCCTTCGCTAAGACCCTCTAATTTGCAATTTTGCTATTCTGTTAAGCTTCCGTTTCCTCGAGAAATCCGCTTAAGAAGACCGAAATTTGATTCCGGTTCCATTTTATCGTATCCAAGGCATAGTAATAGCTTCACATTCGTTATTTTCTTCTTCTTATTTTTTTTCTATTTTCTGGGAACATTTAGCGATTTTTGTTGTCGTGAGCCGGTTTTGTGCTGAAGGGTATGACAAAGATTACTCCGGAGACGGTTAACAAATTAAAAACAATTATTTTGACTATTTAAGCTATAATTTACGTAAACGGTCGCGACACGAGGACTTCCTAGGAAGGTCACCCGTCTTAGCTCTGCCATCGCGCCAGAACGCTTAACTTCATGGTACTGATTGGGCGAGATCAGAGCCGCGTGTTGTCCATCGCACCCGCTCCACACGTGCTCAAGGGATATAAGAATAAAAATCGCACTCAATGTCGGGTGCGATCATACCAGCACTAATGCACCGGATCCCATCAGAACTCCGAAGTTAAGCGTCCTTGGGCGAGACCAGTACTAGAATGGGTGACCCCCTAGGAAGTCCTCGTGTTGCACCTTTTTTCGTGTTTTTCTATTTTTGATTACTTGTTGACAGATGATTTTCGGCTCAAATCATCTGAATCTCGATCGGGACCAGATAAGACGTGAAATCAACGTAGCTCGGGCACTGCCGGATTTGGACAAAATTGTATCCTAACTTGATTGTAAACGGGCAAACGAACGAGACTCATTTCTCCGCAATGAGCTGGCGAGATTTTAGCCGAATTCCTTCTCTAAGACCCTCTAATTTGCGATTTTCCGCTTCTGTTAAGCTTCCGTTTCCTCGAGAAATCTGCTTAGGAAGTCCGAAATTCGATTTCGGTTTCATTTTATCGTATCTCAGGCATAATAATAGCTTTACATTTGCTATTTTCTTCTTCTTATTTTTTTCTATTTTCTTGGAACATTTAACGATTTTTGTTGTCGTGAGCCGGTTCTGTGCGGAAGGGTATGACGTCGATTACTCCGGAGACGGTTAACTCATTAAAAACAATTATTTCAACTGTTTTATCCATAATTTACGTAAACGGTCGCGACACGAGGACTTCCCAGGGAGGTCATCCATCCTAGCTCTGCCATCGCGCCAGAACGCTTAACTTCATGGTTCTGATTGGGCGAGAGAAGTGCCGCGTGTCGTCCATCGCCGCCCGCTCCACACGTACTCGAGGGATATAAGAATAAACATCCCACTCAATGTCGGGTGCGATCATACCAGCACTAATGCATCGGATCCCATCAGAACTCCGAAGTTAAGCGTGCTTGGGCGAGAGCAGTACTAGGATGGGTGACCCCCTTTGAAGTCCTCGTGTTGCACCCCTTTTTGTGTTTTTCTATATTTGATTACTTGTTGACAGATGATTTTCGGCTCAAATCATATGAATCTCAATCGAGATCAGATAAGACATGTGAAATCAACGTAGCTCGGGCACTGCCGGATTTGAACAAAATTGTAGCCTAATTTGATTGTAAACGGGCAAACGAACGGAACTCATTACTCCGCATCGAGGTGGCGAGATTTTAGCTGAATTCCTTCTCTAAGACCCTCTAATTTGCGATTTTCGGCTTCTATTAAGCTTTCCTTTCCTCAATAAATCCGCTTAGGAAGTTCGAAATTCGATTCCGGTTCCATTTTATCGTATCCCAGGCATAATAATAGCTTTACATTCGCTATTTTCTTCTTCTTAATTTTTTTTTTATTTTCTGTGAACATTTAGCGATTTTTGTTGTTGTGAGCCGGTTCTGTGCGGAAGGGTATGACGCAGATTACTCCGCAGACGGTTAACTCATTAAAAACAATTATTTCGACTGTTTTCTCTATAATTTACGTAAACGGTCACGACACGAGTACTTCCCAAGGAGGTCACCCATCCTAGCTCTGACATCGCGCAAGAACACTTAACTTCATGATTCTCATTGGGCGAGATCAGTGCCTCGAGGGATATAAGAATAAACATCCCTCTCAATCTCGGGTGCTATCATACCATCACTAATACACCGGATCCCATCAGAACTCCGAAGTTAAGCGTGCTTTGGCGAGAGCTATACTAGGATGGGTGACCCCCTGGGAAGTCCTCGTGTTGCACCCTTTTTAGTGTTTTTCTTTTGTTGATTACATGTTGACAGACGATTTTCGGCTCAAATAATCAAAATCTTTTTCGGGACTAGAAAAGACATGTGAAATCAACGTAGCTCGGGCACTGTCGGATTTGGACAAAATTGTAGGTTAATTTGATTGTAAACGGGCAAAAGAACGAGACTCATTCTCCGCAATGAGCTGGCGAGATTTTAGCCGAATTCCTTTTCTAAGACCCTCTAATTTGCGATTTTCCGCTTCATTTAAGCTTCCATTTCCTCGAGAAATCCGCTTAGGAAGTCCGAAATTCGATTCCGGTTCCATTTTATGGTATCCCAAGCATAATAATAGCTTTACATTCCCTATTTTTTTCTTCTTATTTTTTTTATATTTTCTGGGAACATTTGGCGATTTTTGTTGTCGTGAGCCTGTTCTGAGCGGAAGGGTATTATGTAGATTACTCCGTAGACGGTTAACTCATTAAAAACAAATATTTCGACTGTTTTATCCATAATGTACGTAAACGGTCGCGACACAATGACTTCTCAGGGAGGTCACACATCCTAGCTCTGCCATCGCTCCAGAACGCTTAACTTCATGGTTCTGATTGGGCTAGAGCCGTGCCGCGTGTTGCCCATCGCCGCCCACTCCACACGTACTCGAGTGATATAAGAATAAACATCCCACTCAATGTCGGTGCTATCATTCCAGCAATAATGCACCGGATCCCATCAGAACTCCAAAGTTAAGCGTGCTTAGACGAGAGCAGTACTAGGATGGGTGACCCCCTGGGAAGTCTTGGTGTTGGCATCCCTTTTCGTGTTTTTATATTTTTGATTGATTACTTGTTGACAGAAGATTTTCGGCTCAAATCATCTGAATCTCGATCGGGACCAGATAAGACATGTTAAATCAACGTAGCTCGGTCACTGCGGGATTTGGACAAAATTGTAGCCTAATTTGATTGTAAACGGGCAAACGAACGAGACTCATTACTCCGCAACGAGCAGACGAGATTTTAGCCGAATTCCTTCTTTATGGCCTTCTAATTTGCGATTTTCCACTTCTGTTAAGCTTCCGTTTCCTCGAGAAATCCGCTTAGGAAGTTCGAAATTCGATTCCGGTTCCATTTTATCGTCTCTCTTGCATAATAATAGCTTAACATTTGCTATTTTCTTCTTCTTATTTTTTTCCTATTTTCTTGGAACATTTAGCGATTTTTGTTGTTGTAAGCCGGTTCTGTGCGTAAGGGCATTACGTAGATTAATCCGGAGACGGTTAACTCATTAAAAACAATTATTTTGACTGTTTTAGCCATAATTTACTTAAATGGTCGCGACACGAAAACTTCCCAGAGAGGTCACCCATCGTAGCTCTGCCATCGCGCCAGAACGCTTAACTTCATGGTTCTGATTGGGCGTGAGCAGTGCCGCGTGTTGTCCATCGCCGCCCGCTCCACACGTACTCGAGGGATATATTAATAAACATCCCACTCAATGTCGTGTGCGATCATACCAGCAATAATGAACCGGATCCCATCAAAACTCCGAAGTTAAGGGTGCTTGGGCGAGAGCAATACTAGGATGGGTGACCCCCTGGGAAGTCCTTGTGTTGCACCCCTTTTCGTGTTTTTCTATTTTTGATTACTTGTTGACAGACAATTTTCGGCTCAATTCTTCTGAATCTCGATCGGGACCAGATGAGACATGTGAAATCAACATAGCTCGGGCAATGCCGGATTTGGACAAAATTGTTGCCTAATTTGATGGTAAACGGGCAAACAGACGAGACTCATTACTTCGCAATGAGCTGGCGAGATTTTTGCCGAATTCCTTCTTTAAGACCTACTAATTTGCGATTTTCAGCTTCTGTTAAACTCCTGTTTCCTCGAGAAATCCACTTAGGAAGTTCTAAATTCGATTCCGGTTCCATTTTATCGTATCACAGGCATAATAATAGCTTTACATTTGCTATATTCTTCTTCTTAATTTTTTTTTCTTTTTCTGGGATCATTAAGCGATTTTTGTTGACGTGAGCCGGTGCTGTGCGGAAGGGTATGACGCCGATTACTTTGGAGACGGTTAACTCATTAAAAACAATTATTTCGACTGTTTTAGCTATAATTTACGTAAACGGTCGCGACACGAGGACTTCCCAGGGAGGTCACCCATCCTAGCTCTGCCATCGCTCCAGAACGCTTAACTTCATGGTTCTGATTGGGCGGGAGCAGTGCCGCGTGTTGTCCATCGCCGTCCGCTCCACACGTACTCGAGGATATAAGAATAAAAATCCCACTCAATGTCGGGTGCGATCGTACCAGCACTAAAGCACCGGATCCCATCAGAATTCCGAAGTGAAGCGTGCTTGGGCGAGAGCAGTACTAGGATGGGTGACCTCCTGGGAAGTCCTCGTGTTGCACACCTTTTCGTGTTTTTTTTTTGATTACTTGTTGACAGACGATTTTCGGCTCAAATCATCTGAATTTCGATCGGGACCAGATAAGACATGTGAAATCAACGTAGCTCGGGCACTGCCGGATTTGGACAAAATTGTAGCCTAATTTGATTGAAAACGGGCAAACGAACGAGATTCATTTCTCCGCAGTAAGCTGGCGTGATTTTAGCCGAATTCCTTCTCTATGACCCTCTAATTTGCAATTTTCAGCTTCTGTTAAGCTTCCGTTTCCTCGATAAATCCGCTTAGGAAGTCCGAAATTCGATTCCGGTTTCATTTTATCGTATCTCAGGCATAATAATAGCTTTACATTCGCTATTTCCTTCTTCTTATTTTTTTCTATTTTCTGGGAACATTTAACGATTTTTGTTGTCGTGAGCCGGTTCTGTGCGGAAGGGTATGACGCAGATTACTCCGGAGACGGTTAACTTATTAAAAACCATTATTTCGACTGTTTTATCCATAATTTACGTAAACGGTCGAGACACGAGGACTTCCCGGAGAGGTCACCAATCCTAGCTCTGCCATCACGCCAGAACACTTAACTTCATAGTTCTTATTGGGCGAGAGCAATGCCGCATGTTGTCCATCGCCGCCCGCTCCACACGTACTCGGGGGATATAAGAATAAACATCCCACTCAATGTCGGGTGCGATCATACTAGAATTAATGCACCGGATCCCATCAGAACTCCAAAGTTAAGTGTGCTTTGGCGAGAGCAGTACTAGGATGGGTGACCCCATAGGAAGTCCTCGTGTTGAACCCCTTTTCATGTTTTTCTATTTTTGATTACTTGTTGACAGACGATTTTCGGCTCAAATCATCTGAATCTCGATCGGTATCAGATAAGACATGTGAAATCAACGTAGCTCGGGCACTGCCAGATTTGGACAAAATTGTAGCTTAATTTGATTGTAAATGGGAAAACGAACGAATCATTACTCCGCAACGAGGTGGCGAGATTTTACCGAATTCCTTCTCTAAGACCCTCTAATTTGCGATTTTCATCTTCTGTTAAGCTCCCGTTTCCTTGAGAAATCCGCTTAGGAAGTTCTAAATTCGATTCCGGTTCCATTTTATCGTATCCCAGGCATAATAATAGCTTTACATTCGCTATATTCTTCTTCTTAATTTTTTTTCTTTTTTCTCGGAACATTAAGCGATTTTTGTTGTCGTGAGCCGGTGCTGTGCGGAAGGGTATGACGCAGATTACTCTGGAGACGGTTAACTCATTAAAAACAATTATTTCGACTGTTTTAGCTATAATTTACGTAAACGGTCGTGACACGAGGACTTCCCAGGGAGGTCACCCATCCTAGCTCTGCCATCGCGCCAGCACGCTTAACTTCATGGTTATGATTGGGCGAGAGCAGTGCCGCGTGTTGTCCATCGCCGCCCGCTCCACACGTACTCGAGGGATATAAGAATAAACATCCCACTCAATGTCGGGTGCTATCATACTAGCACTAATGCACCGGATCCCATCAGAACTCCGAAGTCAAGCGTGCTTGGGCGAGAGCAGTACTAGGATGGGTGACCCCATGGGAAGTCCTCGTGTTGCACCCCTTTTCATGTTTTTCTATTTTTGATCACTTGTTGATAGACGATTTTCGGCTCAAATCATCTGAATCTTGATCGGGATCAGATAAGAAGTGAAATCAACGTAGCTCGGGCACTGCCGGATTTGGACAAACTTGTAGCTTAATTTGATTGTAAACGGGAAAACGAACGAATCATTACTTCGCAACGAGGTGGCGAGATTTTAGCCGAATTACTTCTCTAAAACCCTCTAATTTGCTATTTTCCGCTTCTGTTAAATTTCCGTTTCCTCGAAAAATCCGCTTAGGAAGTTCGAAATTCGATTCCGGTTCCATTTTATCTTATCCTAGGCATAATAAAAGCTTTACATTCGCTCTTTTCTTCTTCTTTATTTTTTACTATTTTCTAGGAACATTTAGCGATTTTTGTTGTCGTGAGCCGGTGCTGTGCGGAAGGGTATGACGCAGATTACTCCGGAGACAGTTAACTCATTAAAAAAAATTATTTCGACAGTTGTATACATAATTTACGTAAACGGTCAGACACGAGGACTTCCAAGGAAGGTCACCCATCCTAGCTCTGCCATCGCGCCAGAACGCTT
This sequence comes from Primulina tabacum, assembly GCF_025594145.1. Taxonomy (NCBI): domain Eukaryota; kingdom Viridiplantae; phylum Streptophyta; class Magnoliopsida; order Lamiales; family Gesneriaceae; genus Primulina; species Primulina tabacum. The sequence goes on along the minus strand of NC_134559.1, from coordinate 29,754,730 downwards.
AACTTCATGGTTCTGATTGGGCGAGAGCTGTGCCGCGTGTTGTCCATCCTAGTACTGCTCTCGCCCAAGCACTAAAGCACCGGATCCCATCAGAACTCCGAAGCGAAGCGTGCTTGGGCGAGAGCAGTACTAGGATGGGTGACCCCCTGGGAAGTCCTCGTGTTGCACACCTTTTCGTGTTTTTTTTTGATTACTTGTTGACAGACGATTTTCGGCTCAAATCATCTGAATTTCGATCGGGACCAGATAAGACATGTTAAATCAACGTAGCTCGGGCACTGCCGGATTTGGACAAAATTGTAGCCTTATTTTATTGAAAACAGGCAAACGAACGAGATTCATTCCTCCGCAATAAGCTGGCGTGATTTTAGCCGAATTCCTTCTCTATGACCCTCCCATTTGCGATTTTACGCTTCTGTTAAGCTTCCGTTTCCTCGAGAAATCCGCTTAGGAAGTCCGAAATTCGATTCCGGTTTCCTTTTATCGTATCTCAGGCATAATAATAGCTTTACATTCGCTATTTCCTTCTTCTTATTTTTTTATATTTTCTGGGAACATTTAACGATTTTTGTTGTCGTGAGCCGGTTTTGTGCGGAAGGGTATGACGCAGATTACTCCGGAGACGGTTAACTTATTAAAAACCATTATTTCGACTGTTTTATCCATAATTTACGTAAACGGTCGAGACACGAGGACTTCCCGGAGAGGTCACCAATCCTAGCTCTGCCATCACGCCAGAACACTTAACTTCATGGTTCTTATTGGGCGAGAGCAATGCCGCATGGTGTCCATCGCTGCACCCTCCACACGTACTCGGGGGATATAAGAATAAACATCCCACTCAATGTTGGGTGCGATCATACAAGCACTAATGCACCGGATCCCATCAGAACTCCGAAGTTATGCGTGCTTGGTCGAGAGCAATACTATGATGGGTGACCCCCTGGGAAGTCCTCGTGTTGAACCCCTTTTCGTGTTTTTGTATTTTTGATTACTTGTTGACAGGCGTTTTTCGGCTCAAATCATCTGAATCTAGATCGGGATCACATAAGACATGTGAAATCAACATAGCTCGGGAACTGCCGGATTTGGACAAAATTGTAGCCTAATTTGATTGTAAACGGGCAAACGAACGAGACTCATTACTCCGCAACGAGGTGGCGAGATTTTAGCTGAATTCCTTCTCTAAGACCCTCTAATTTGCGATTTTCCGCTTCTGTTTCCTCGAGAAATCCTCTTAGGAAGTTCAAATTCGATTCAGGTTCAATTTTATCGTATCCCAGACATAATAATAGCTTTACATTCGCTATTTTCTTCTTCTTAATTTTTTTTCTATTTTCTGGGAACATTTAGCGATTTTTGTTGTCGTGAGCCGGTTCTGTGCGGAAGGGTATTGCGCAGATTACTCCGGAGATGGTTAACTCATTTAAAACAATTATTTCGACTATTTTATCCATAATTTACGTAAACGGTCGCGACACGAGGACTTCCTAGGGAGGTCACTCATCCTAGCTCTACCATTGCTCCAGAATGCTTAACTTCATGGTTCTGATTGGGCGAGAGCAGTGCCGCGTGTTGTCCATCGCCGCCAGCTCCACACGTACTCGAGGATATAAGAGTAAAAATCCCACTCAATGTCGGGTGTGATCATACCAGCACTAATGCACCGGATCCAATCAGAACTCCGAAGTGAAGAGTGGTTGGGCGAGAGCAGTACTAGGATGGGTGACCCCCTGGGAAGTCTTCATGTTGTTCCCCTTTTCGTGTTTTTCTATTTTTGATTACTTGTTGACAGACGATTTTCGGCTCAAATTATCTGAATCACGATCGGGACCAGATAAGACATGTGAAATCAACGTAGCTCGGACACTTCCGGATTTGGACAAAATTGTAGCCTAATTTGATTGTAAACGGGCAAACGAACAAGACTCATTACTCCGCAATGAGCTGGCGAGATTTTTGCTGAATTCCTTCCGTAAGACCCTCTAATTTGCGATTTTACGCTTCTCTTAAGCTTCTGTTTCCTCGAGAAATACATATTACTATTATTTTTTTTTCTATTTCCTGGGAACTTTAAGCGATTTTTGTTGTCGTGAGCTAGTTCTGTGCGGAAGTGTATGACGCAGATTACTCCGGAGACGATTAACTCATTAAAAACAATTATTTCGACTGTTTTAGCCATAATTTACGTAAGCGGTCGCGACACGAGGACTTTCCAGGGAGGTCACACATCCTAACTCTGCCATCGCGCCAGAACGCTTAACTTCATGGTTCTGATTGGGCAAGAGCAGTGCCGCGTGTTGTCCATCGCCGCCCGCTCCACACGTACTCGAGGGATATAAGAATAAACATCCCACTCAATATCGGGTGCGATCATACCAGCACTAAAGCACCGCATCCCATCAGAACTCCGAAGTTAAGCGTGCTTGGGTGAGAGTAGTACAAGGATGGGTGACCGGTCCCCTAGGAAGTCCTCGTGTTGCATCTCTTTTCGTGTTTATCTATTTTTGATTACTTGTTGACAGACGATTTTCGGCTCAAATCATCTGAATCTCGATCGGGACCAGATAAGACATGTGAAATCAACGTAGCTCGTGCATTGCAGGATTTGGATAAAATTGTAGCCTAATTTTATTGTAAACGGGCAAACGAACGAGACTCATGACTCCGCAATGAGCTGGCGTGATTTTAGACGAATTCCTTCTCTAAGACACTTTAATTTGCGATTTTCCGCTTCTGTTAAGCTTCCGTTTCCTCAAGAAATCCGCTTAGGAAGTCCAAAATTCGATTCTGGTTTCATTTTATCGTATCCCAGGCATAATAATAGCTTTACATTCGATATTTTCTTCTTCTTGTTTTTTTCTATTTTCTGGGAACATTTAACGATTTTTGTTGTCGTGAGCCGGTCCTGTGCGGAAGGGTATGACGTAGATTACTCCGGAGACGGTTAACTCATTAAAAACAATTATTTCGACTGTTTAAGCTATAATTGACGTAAACGGTCGCGGCACGTGGACTTCCCAGGAAGGTCACCCATCCTAGCTCTGCCATCGCGCCAGAATGCTTAAATTCATGGTTCTGATTGGGCGAGAGCAGTACCGCGTGTTGTCCATTACCGCCCGCTCCACACGTACTCGAGGGATATAAGAATAAACATCCCACTCAATGTCGGGTGCGATCATATCAGCACTAATGCACCGGATCCCATCAGGACTCCGAAGTTAAGCGTGCTTAGGCGAGACCAGTACTAGGATGGGCGACCCCCTCGGAAGTTCTCGTGTTGCACCTCTTTTCGTGTTTTTCTACTTTCGATTACTTTTTGACAGACGATTTTCGGCTCAAATCATCTGAATCTCGATCGGGACCAGATAAGACATGTGAAATCAACGTAGCTCGGGCACTGCCGGATTTGGACAAAATTGTAGGCTAATTAGATGGTAAACGAGCAAACGAACGGGACTCATTACTCCGCAATGAGATGGCGAGGTTTTAGCCGAATTCTTTCTCAAAGACCCTCTAATTTACGATTTTCCGCTTCTATTAACCTTCCGTTTTCTCGACAAATCCACTTAGGAAGTCCTAAATTCGATTCCGGTACTATTTTATCGTATCACAGGCATAATAATAGCTTTACATTCGCTATTTTCTTATTCTTATTTTTTTTTCTATTTTCTGGAAACATTTAGCGATTTTTGTTGTCGTGAGCCGGTTCTGTGCGGAAGGGTATGACGCAGATTACTTCGGAAACGGTTAACTCATTAAAAACAATTATTTCGACTATTTTCGCCATAATTTACGTAAACGGTCGCGACACAAGGACTTCCCAGGGAGGTCACCCATCCTAGCTCTGCCATCGCGCCATAACGCTTAAATTCATTGTTCTAATTGGGAGAGAGCAGTGCCACGTGTTGTCCATCGCCCCCCGCGCCGCACGTACTCGAGGGATATAAGAATAAACATCCCACTCAACGTCGGATGCGATCATACCAGCATTATTTTACCGGATCCCATCTGAACTCCGAAGTTAAGCGTGCTTTGGCGAGACCAGTACTAGGATGGGTGACCCCCTTGGAAGTCCTCATGTTGCACCCCTTTTCGTGTTTTTCTATTTTTGATGAATTGTTGACAGACGATTTTCGGCTCAAATCATCTGAATCACGATCGGGATCAGATAAGACACGTGAAATCAACGTAGCTCAGGCACTGCCGGATTTGGACAATATTGTTGCCTAATTTGTTTGTAAACGGGCAAACGAACGAGACTCATTACTCCGCAATAAGCCTGCGAGATTTCAGCCGAATTCCTTCTATAAGACCCTCTAATTTGTGATTTTCCGCTTCTGTTATACTTTCGTTTCCTCGAGAAATCCGCTTAGGAAGTCCGAAATTCAATTCCGGTTCCATTTTATCGTATCTCAGGCATAATAATAGCTTTACATTCGCTATTTTCTTCTTCTTATTTTTTTTACTATTTTCTGGGAACATTTAGCGATTTTTTTTGTCATGAGTCGGTTCTTTGCGGAAGGGTATGACGCAGATCACTCCGGACAAAATTGTAGGCTAATTTGATTGTAAACGGGCAAACGAACGGGACTCATTACTCCGCAATGAGATGGCGAGGTTTTAGCCGAAATCTTTCTATAAGACCCTCTAATTTGCGATTTTCCGCTTCTGTTAACCTTCCGTTTTCTCGACAAATCCACTTAGGAAGTCCTAAATTCGATTTCGGTTCCATTTTATCGTATCTCAGGCATAATAATAGCTTTAAATTCGCTATTTTCTTATTCTTATTTTTTTTTCTATTTTCTGGAAACATTTAGCGATTTTTGTTGTCGTGAGCCGGTTCTGTGCGGAAGGGTATGACGCAGATTACTTCGGAAACGGTTAACGCATTAAAAACAATTATTTCGACTATTTTCGCCATAATTTACGTAAACGGTCGCGACACAAGGACTTCCCAGGGAGGTCACCCATCCTAGCTCTGCCATTGCGCCATAACGCTTAAATTCATTGTTCTGATTGGGAGAGAGCAGTGCCACGTGTTGTCCATCGCCCCCCGCGCCGCACGTACTCGAGGGATATAAGAATAAACATCCCACTCAACGTTGGATGCCATCATACCAGCATTATTGCACCGGATCCCATCAGAACTCCGAAGTTAAGCGTGCTTTGGCGAGACCAGTACTAGGATGGGTGACCCCCTGGGAAGTCCTCATGTTGCACCTCTTTTCGTGTTTTTCTATTTTTTATGAATTGTTGACAGACGATTTTCGGCTCAAATCATCTGAATCACGATTGGGATCAGATAAGACACGTGAAATCAACGTAGCTCAGGCACTGCCGGATTTGGACAATATTGTTGCCTAATTTGTTTGTAAACGGGCAAACGAACGAGACTCATTACTCCGCAATAAGCCTGCGAGATTTCAGCCGAATTCCTTCTATAAAACCCTCTAATTTGTGATTTTCCGCTTCTGTTATACTTCCTTTTCCTCGAGAAATCCGGTTAGGAAGTCCGAAATTCAATTCCGGTTCCATTTTATCGTATCTCAGGCATAATAATAGCTTTACATTCGCTATTTTCTTTTTCTTATTTTTTTTACTATTTTCTGGGAACATTTAGCGATTTTTTTTTGTCGTGAGTCGGTTCTGTGCGGAAGGGTATGACGCAGATCACTCCGGACAAAATTGTAGGCTAATTTTATTGTAAACGGGCAAACGAACGGGACTCATTACTCCGCAATGAGATGGCGAGGTTTTAGCCGAAATCTTTCTATAGGACCCTCTAATTTGCGATTTTCCGCTTCTGTTAAGCTTCTGTTTCCTCGACAAATCCGCTTAGGAAGTCCTAAATTCAATTTCGGTTCCATTTTATCGTATCCCAGGCATAATAATAGCTTTACATTCGCTATTTTCTTATTCTTATTTTTTTTTCTATTTTCTGGAAACATTAAGCGATTTTTGTTGTCGTGAGCCGGTGCTGTGCGGAAGGGTATGACGCAGATTACTCTGGAGACGGTTAACTCATTAAAAACAATTATTTCGACTGTTTTAGCTATAATTTACGTAAACGGTCGCGACACGAGGACTTCCCAGGGAGGTCACCCATCCTAGCTCTGCCATCGCGCCAGAACGCTTAACTTCATGGTTATAATTGGGCGAGAGCAGTGCCGCGTGTTTTCCATCACCGCCCGCTCCACACGTACTCAAGGGATACAAGAATAAACATCCCACTCAATGTCGGGTGCTATCATACTAGCACTAATGCACCGGATCCCATCAGAACTCCGAAGTCAAGCGTGCTTGGGCGAGAGCAGTACTAGGATGGGTGACCCCATAGGAAGTCCTCGTGTTGCACCCCTTTTCATGTTTTTCTATTTTTGATCACTTGTTGACAGACGATTTTCGGCTCAAATCATCTGAATCTCGATCGGGATCAGATAAGACGTGAAATCAACGTAGCTCGGGCACTGCCGGATTTGGACAAACTTGTAGCTTAATTTGATTGTAAACGGGAAAACGAACGAATCATTACTCCGCAACGAGGTGGCGAGATTTTAGCCGAATTCCTTCTTTAAAACCCTCTAATTTGCGATTTTCCGCTTCTGTTAAATTTCCGTTTCCTCGAAAAATCCGCTTAGGAAGTTCGAAATTCGATTCCGGTTCCATTTTATCGTATCCCAGGCATAATAATAGCTTTACATTCGCTCTTTTCTTCTTTTTTATTTTTTTCTATTTCCTGGGAACATTTAGCGATTTTTGTTGTCGTGAGCCGGTGCTGTGCGGAAGGGTATGACGCAGATTACTCCAGAGACAGTTAACTCATTAAAAAAAATTATTTCGACAGTTGTATACATAATTTACGTAAACGGTCGGACACGAGGACTTCCCAGGAAGGTCTCCCATCCTAGCTCTGCCATCGCGCCAGAACGCTTAACTTCATGGTTCTGATTGGGCGGGAGCAGTGCCGCGTGTTGTCCATCGTCGTTCGCTCCACACATACTCGAGGATATAACAATAAAATTCCCACTCAATGTCGGGTGCGATCGTACCAGCACTAAAGCACCGGATCCCATCAGAACTCCGAAGTGAAGCGTGCTTTGGCGAGAGCAGTACTAGGATAGGTGACCCCTGGGAAGTCCTCGTGTTGCACATCTTTTCGTGTTTTTTTTTATTACTTGTTGACAGACGATTTTCGGCTCAAATCATCTGAATTTCGATCGGGACCAGATAAGACATGTGAAATCAACGTAGCTCGGGCACTGCCGGATTTGGACAAAATTGTAGCCTAATTTGATTGAAAACGGGCAAACGGACGAGATTCATTCCTCCGCAATAAGCCGGCGTGATTTTAGAAGAATTCCTTCTCTATGACCCTCTAATTTGCGATTTTCCGCTTCTGTTAAGCTTCCGTTTCCTCGAGAAATCCGCTTAGGAAGTCCGAAATTCGATTCCAGTTTATTTTATCGTATCTTAGGCATAATAATAGCTTTACATTCGCTTTTTCCTTCTTCTTATTTTTTTCTATTTTCTGGGAACATTTAACGATTTTTGTTGTCGTGAGCCGGTTCTGTGCGGAAGGGTATGACGCAGATTACTCCGGAGACGGTTCACTTATTAAAAACCATTATTTCGACTGTTTTATCCATAATTTACGTAAACGGTCGAGACACGAGGACTTCCCGGAGAGGTCACCAATCCTAGCTCTGCCATCACGCCAGAACACTTAACTTTATGGTTCTTATTGGGCGAGAGCAATGCCGCGTGTTGTCCATCGCCGCCCGCTCCACACGTACTCGGGGGATATAAGAATAAACATCCCACTCAATGTCGGGTGCGATCATACTAGCATTAATGCACCGGATCCCGTCAGAACTCCGAAGTTAAGCGTGCTTGGGCGAGAGCAGGACTAGGATGGGTGACCCCATGGGAAGTCCTCGTGTTGCACCCCTTTTCATGTTTTTCTATTTTTGATTACTTGTTGACAGACGATTTTCGGCTCAAATCATCTGAATCTCGATCGGGATCAGATAAGACATGTGAAATCAACGTAGCTCGGGCACTGCCAGATTTGGACAAAATTGTAGCTTAATTTGATTGTAAACGGGAAAACGAACGAATCATTACTCCGCAACGAGGTGGCGAGATTTTAGCCGAATTCCATCTCTAAGACCCTCTAATTTGCGATTTTCAGCTTTTGTTAAGCTCCCGTTTCCTCGAGAAATCCGCTTAGGAAGTTCTAAATTCGATTCCGGTTCCATTTTATCGTATCACAGGCATAATAATAGCTTTACATTCGCTATATTCTTCTTCTTAATTTTTTTTCTTTTTTCTGGAAACATTAAGCGATTTTTGTTGTCGTGAGCCGGTGCTGTGCGGAAGGGTATGACGCAGATTACTCTGGAGACGGTTAACTCATTAAAAACAATTATTTCGACTGTTTTATCTATAATTTACGTAAACGGTCGCGACACGAGGACTTCCCAGGGAGGTCACCCATCCTAGCTCTGCCATCGCGCCAGAACGCTTAACTTCATGGTTATGATTGGGCGAGAGCAGTGCCGCGTGTTGTCCATCGCCGCCCGCTCCACACGTACTCAAGGGATATAAGAATAAACATCCCACTCAATGTCGGGTGCTATCATACTAGCACTAATGCACCGGATCCCATCAGAACTCCGAAGTCAAGCGTGCTTGGGCGAGAGCAGTACTAGGATGGGTGACCCCATGGGAAGTCCTCGTGTTGCACCCCTTTTCATGTTTTTCTATTTTTGATTACTTGTTGACAGACGATTTTCGGTTCAAATCATCTGAATCTCGATCGGGCACTGCCGGATTTGGACAAAATTGTAGCCTAATTTGATTGTAAACGGGCAAACGAACGAGATTCATTACTCCGCAATGAGCTGGCGAGATTTTAGCGGCATTCCTTCTCTAAGACTCTCTAATTTGCGATTTTCCGCTTCTGTTAAGCTTCCGTTTCCTCGAGAAATCCGCTTAGGAAGTTCGAAATTCGATTTCGGTTCCATTTTATCGTATCCCAGGCATAATAACAGCTTTACATTCGCTATTTTATCTTCTTATTTTTTTTTCAATTTTCTGGGAACATTTAGCGATTTTTGTTGTCGTGAGCATGTTCTGTGCGGAAAGGTATTTCGTAGATTACTCCGGAGACGGTTAACTCACTAAAATTAATTATTTCGACTGTTTTATCCATAATTCACGTAAACGGTCGCGACATGAGGACTTCCCAGGGAGGTCAACTATCCTAACTCTACCATCGCTGCACCCTCCACACGTACTCGGGGAATATAAGAATAAACATCCCACTCAATGTCGGGTGCGATCATACCAGCACTAATGCACCGGATCCCATCAGATCTCCGAAGTTATGCGTGCTTTGTCGAGAGCAATACTATGATGGGTGACCCCCTGGGAAGTCCTCGTGTTGAACCCCTCTTCGTGTTTTTGTATTTTTGATTACTTGTTGACAGACGTTTTTCGGCTCAAATCATCTGAATCTAGATCGGGATCAGATAAGACATGTGAAATCAACGTAGCTCGGGAACTGCCAGATTTGGACAAAATTGTAGCCTAATTTGATTGTAAACGGGCAAACGAACGAGACTCATTACTCCGCAACGAGGTGGCGAGATTTTAGCTGAATTCCTTCTCTACGACCCTCTAATTTGCGATTTTCCGCTTCTGTTAAGCTTCTGTTTCCTCGAGAAATCCGCTTAGGAAGTTCAAATTCGATTCCGGTTCAATTTTATCGTATCCCAGACATAATAATAGCTTTACATTCGCTATTTTCTTCTTCTTAATTTTTTTTCTATTTTCTGGGAACATTTAGCGATTTTTGTTGTCGTGAGCCAGTGCTGTGCGGAAGGGTATGACGCAGATTACTCTGGAGACGGTTAACTCATTAAAAACAATTATTTCGACTGTTTTAGCTATAATTTACGTAAACGGTCGCGACACGAGGACTTCCCAGGGAGTTCACCCATCCTAGCTCTGCCATCGCGCCAGAACGCTTAACTTCATGGTTATGATTGGGCGAGAGCAGTGCCGCGTGTTGTCCATCGCCGCCAGCTCCACACGTACTCGAGGATATAAGAGTAAAAATCCCACTCAATGTCGGGTGCGATCATACCAGCACTAATGCACCGGATCCAATCAGAACTCCGAAGTGAAGCGTGCTTGGGCGAGAGCAGTACTAGGATGGGTGACCCCCTGGGAAGTCTTCATGTTGCACCCCTTTTCGTGTTTTTCTATTTTCGATTACTTGTTGACAGACGATTTTTGGCTCAAATTATCTTAATCACGATCGGGACAAGATAAGACATGTGAAATCAACGTAGCTTGGACACTTCCGGATTTGGACAAAATTGTAGCCTAATTTGATTGTAAACGGGCAAACGAACAAGGATCATTACTCCGCAATGAGCTGGCGAGATTTTTGCCGAATTCCTTCCGTAAGACCCTCTAATTTGCGATTTTCCGCTTCTGTTAAGCTTCTGTTTCCTCGAGAAATACGCTTAGGAAGTCTGAAATTAGATTATGGTTCCATTTTATCGTATCCCAGGCATAATAATAGCTTTACATTCGCTATTTTATTATTTTTATTTTTTTTCTATTTCCTGGGAACTTTAAGCGATTTTTGTTGTCGTGAGCTGGTTCTGTGCGGAAGGGTATGACGCAGATTACTCCGGAGACGATTAACTCATTAAAAACAATTATTTCGACTGTTTTAGCCATAATTTACGTAAGCGGTCGCGACACGAGGACTTCCCAGGGAGGTCACACATCCTAACTCTGCCATCGCTCCAGAACGCTTAACTTCATGGTTCTGATAGGGCGAGAGAAGTGCCGCGTGTTGTTTATCGCCTCCCGCTCCACACGTACTCGAAGGATATAAGAATAAACATCCACTCAATGTTGGGTGCGATCATACCAGCACTAATGCACCGGATCCCATCAGAACTCCGAAATTAAGCGTGCTTGGGAGAGAGCAGTACTAGGATGGGTGACACCCTGGGAATTCCTCGTGTTGTACCCCTTTTCGTGTTTTTCTATTTTTGATTACTTGTTGACAGACGATTTTCGGCTCAAATCATCTGAATCTCGATCGGGACCAGATAAGACATGTGAAATCAACGTAGCTCGTGCATTGCCGGATTTGGACAAAATTGTAGCCTAATTTTATTGTAAACGGGCAAACGAACGAGACTCAAGACTCCGCAATGAGCTGGCGTGATTTAAGCCGAATTCCTTCTCTAAGACACTCTAATTTGTGATTTTCCGCTTCTGTTAAACTTCCGTTTCCTCGAGAAATCCGCTTAGGAAGTCCGAAATTCAATTCCGGTTCCATTTTATCGTATCTCAGGCATAATAATAGCTCTACATTCGCTATTTTCTTCTTCTTATTTTTTTTACTATTTTCTGGGAATATTTAGCGATTTTTTTTTGTCATGACTCGGTTCTGTGCGGAAGGGTATGATGCAGATTACTCCGGACAAAATTGTAGGCTAATTTGATTGTAAACGGGCAAACGAACGGGACTCATTACTCCGCAATGAGATGGCGAGGTTTTAGCCGAAATCTTTCTATAAGACCCTCTAATTTGCGATTTTCCGCTTCTGTTAAGCTTTTGTTTCCTCGACAAATCCGCTTAGAAAGTCCTAAATTCGATTTCTGTACCATTTTATCGTATCCCAGGCATAATAATAGCTTTACATTCGCTATTTTCTTATTCTTATTTTTTTTCTATTTTCTGGAAACATTTACCGATTTTTGTTGTCGTGAGCCGGTTCTGTGCGGAAGGGTATGACGCAGATTACTCCGGAAATGGTTAACTCATTAAAAACAATTATTTCGACTGTTTTAGCTATAATTGACGTAAACGGTTGCGACACGAGGACTTCCCAGAAAGGTCACCCATCCTAGCTCTGCCATCGCACCAGAACGCTTAAATTCATGGTTCTGATTGGGCGAGAGCAGTGCCGCGTGTTGTCCATCGCCGCCCGCTCCACACGTACTCGAGGGATATAAGAATAAACATCTCACTCAATGTCGGGTGCGATCATACCAGCACTAATGCACCAGATCCCATCAGAACTCCGAGGTTAAGCGTGCTTGGGTGAGACCAGTACTAGGATGGGTGATCCACTGGGAAGTCCTCGTGTTTCAACCCTTTTCGTTTTTTTTCTTTTTTTGATTACTTGTTGACAAACAATTTTCGGCTCAAATCATCTGAATTTTGATCGGGACCCGATAAGACATGTGAAATCAACGTAGCTCGGGCACAGTCAGATTTGGACAAAATTGTAGCATAATTTGATTGTAAACGGGCAAACGAATGTGACTCATTACTCCACAATGAGATGGCGAGATTTTAGCCGAATTCCTTCTCTAAGACCATCTAATTTGCGATTTTCCGCTACTTTTAAACTTCTGTTTCCTCGAGAAATCCGTTTAGGAAGTCCGAAATTCGATTCCGGTTCCATTTTATCGTATCTCAGGCATAATAATAGCTTTGCATTCGCTATTTTCCTCTTATAATTTTTTTCCTATTTTCTTGAAACATTTAGCGATTTTTGTTGTCGTGAGCCTGTTCTGTGCGGAAGGGTATGACGCAGATTACTCCGGAGATGGTTAACTCATTAAAAACAATTATTTTGACTGTTTTAGCTATGATTTACGTAAACGGTCGCGACACGAGGACTTCCCAGGGAGGTCACCCATCCTAGCTCTGCCATCGCGCAAGAACGCTTAACTTCATGGTTCTGATAGGGCGAGAGCAGTGCCGCATGTTGTCCATCGCCGCCCGCTCCACACGTACTCGAGGGATATAAGAATAAACGTCCCACTCATTGTCGGGTGAGATCATACCAGCACTAATGCACCGTATCCCATCAGAACTCCGAAGTTAAGCGTGCGTGGGTGAGACCAGTACTAGGATGGGTGACCCCTGTGAAATCCTCGTGTTGCACCCCTTTTTCGTGTTTTTCTATTTTTGATTACTTGTTGACAGACGATTTTCGGCTCAAATCATCTGAATCACGATCGGGACCAGATAAGACATGTGAAATCAACGTAGCTCGGGCACTGCCGGGTTTGGACAAAATTGTAGGCTAATTCGATTGTAAACGGGCAAACGAACGAGACTCATCACTCCACAAAGAGCTGGCGAGATTTTAGCCAAATTCCTTCTATAAGACCCTCTAATTTGCGATTTTCCGCTTCTGTTAAACTTCCGTTTCCTCGAGAAATCCGCTTAGGAAGTTCTAAATTCGATTCCGGTTCCATTTTATCGTTTCCCAGGCATAATAATAGATTTACATTCGCTATTTTCTTCTTCTTATTTTTTTTTCTATTTTCTGGGAATATTTAGCGATTTTTGTTGTCGTGAGCCGGTTCTCTGCGGAAGGGTATGACGCAGATGACTCCGGAAACGGTTAACTCATTAAAAACAATTATTTTGACTGTTTTAACTATAATTTACGTAAATGGTCGCGACAGGAGGACTTCCGAGGGAGGTCACCCATCCTAGCTCTGCCATCGCGCCAGAACGCTTAACTTCATGGTTCTGATTGGGAAAGAGCAGTGCCGCGTGTTGTCCATCGCCGCTTGCACCACACGTACTCAAGGGATATAAGAATAAACATCCCACTCAATGTCGGGAGCGATCATACAAGCACTAATGCACCGGATCCCATCAGAACCTTGAAGTTAAGCGTGCTTGGGCGAGACCAGTAATAGGGTGGGTGATCCCCTGGGAAGTCCTCGTGTTGCACCCCTTTTCGTGTTTTTTCTATTTTTGATTACTTGTTGACAGACGATTTTCGGTTCAAATCATCTGAATCACGATCGGGACCAGATAAGACATGTGAAATCAACGTAGCTCGGGCACTGCCGGATTTGGACAAAATTGAAGCCTAATTTGATTGTAAACGGGCAAACGAACGAGACTCATTACTCCGCAATGAGCTGGCAAGATTTTAGCCGAATGCATTCTCTAAGACCCTCTAATTTGCGATTTTCCGCTTCTGTTAAAATTCTGTTTCCTCGAGAAATCCGCTTAGGAAGTCCAAAATTCGATTCCGGTTCCATTTTATCGTATCTCAGGCATAATATTAGCTTTACATTCACTATTTTCTTCTACTTATTGTTTTTACTATTTTCTGGGAACATTTAGCGATTTATTTTGTCGTGAGTCGGTTCTGTGCAGATGGGTATGACGCAGATCACTCCCGAGATGGTTAACTCATTAAAAAAAATTATTTCGACTTTTTTAGCAATAATTTAGGTAAACGGTCGAGACACGAGGACTTCACAGGGAGGTCACCCATCCTAGCCCTGCCATCGCGCCAGAACGCTTAACTTCATGGTTCTGATTGGGCGAAAGCAGCGCCGCGTGTTGTCCATCGCCGCCCGCTCCACACGTACTCGAAGGATATAAGAATAAATATTCCACTCAATGTCGGGTGCGATCATACCAGCACTAATGCAACGGATCCCATCAGAACTCCAAAGTTAAGCATGCTTGGGTGAGACCAGTACTAGATGGGTGACCACCTGGGAAATCATCGTGTTGCACCCGTTTTCGTGTTTTTCTATTTTTGATTACTTGTTGACAGACGATTTTTGGCTCAAATCATCAGAATCTCGATCGGGACAAGATAAGACATATGAATCAACGTAGCTCGGGCACTGCCGGATTTGGACAAAATTGTAGGCTAATTCGATTGTAAACGGGCAAACGAACGAGACTCATTACTCCGCAATGAGCTGGCGAGATTTTAGCCGAATTCCTTCTCTAAGACCTCTAATTTGCGATTTTACGCTCTTGTTAAGCTTCTGTTTCCTCAAGAAATCCAGTTAGGAAGTTCTAAATTCGATTACGGTTCCATTTTATCGTATCCCAGGCATAATAATAGCTTTACATTCGCTGTTTTCTTCTTTTTATTTTTTTCTATTTTCTGGGAACATTTAGCGATTTTTGTTGTCGTGAGCCGGTTCTGTGCGGAACGGTATGGCGCAGATCACTCCGGAGATGGTTAACTCATTAAAAACAATTATTTCGACTGTTTTATCCATAATTTACGCAAACGGTCGCGACACGAGGATTTCCGAGGGAGGTCACCCATCCTAGCTCTTCCTTCGCGCCAGAACGCTAAACTTCATGGTTCTGATAGGGCGATAGAAGTGTCGCGTGTTGTTTATCGCCTCCCGCTCCACACGTACTCGAAGGATATAAGAATAAACATCCCACTCAATGTTGGGTGCGATCATACCAGCACTAATGCACCGGCTCCCATCAGAACTCCGAATTAAAGCGTTCTTGGGCGAGAGCGGTACTAGGATGGGTGACCCCCTGGGAAGTCCTCGTGTTGCACCCCTCTCCGTGTTTTCTATTTTTGATTACTTGTTGACAGAAGATTTTCGGCTCAAATCATCTGAATCTCGATCGGGACCAGATAAGACCTGTGAAATCAACGTAGCTCGGGCACTGCCGGATTTGGACAAAATTGTAGGCAAATTTGATTGCAAACGGGGAAACGAACGAGACTTATTACTCCGCAATGAGGTGGCGAGATTTTAGCCGAATTCCATCTCTATGACCCTCTAATTTGCGATTTTCCACTTCTGTTAAGCTTCCGTTTTCTCGAGAAATCCGCTTAGGAAGTTTGAAATTCGATTCCGGTTCCATTTAATTGTATCCCAGGCATAATAATAGCTTTACATTCGCTATTTTCTTCTTCTTATTTTTTTTTCTATTTTCTGGGAACATTTAGCGATTTTTGTTGTCGTGAGCCGGTTCTGTGTGGAAGGGTATGACGCAGATTACTTCGGAGACGGTTAACTCATAAAAACAATTATTTCAATTGTTTTAGCCATAATTTACGTAAACGGTCGAGACACGAGGACTTCACAGGGAGGTCACCCATCCTAGCCCTGCCATCGCGCCAGAACGCTTAACTTCATGGTTCTGATTGGGCGAGAAAGGTGCCGCGTGTTGTCCATCGATGCCCGCTCCACACGTACTCGAAGGATATAAGAATAAACATTCCACTCAATGTCGGGTGCGATCATACCAGCACTAATGCACCTGATCCCATCAGAACTCCGAAGTTAAGCATGCTTGGTTGAGACCAGTACTAGGATGGGTGACTACCTGGGAAATCCTCGTGTTGCACCCGTTTTCGTGTTTTTCTATTTTGATTACTTGTTGACAGACGATTTTTGGCTCAAATCATCAGAATCTCGATTGGGACCAGATAAGAATATGAAATCAACGTAGCTCGGGCACTGCCGGATTTGGACAAAATTGTAGGCTAATTCGATTGTAAACGGGCAAACGAACGAGACTCATTACTCCGCAATGAGCTGGCGAGATTTTAGCCGAATTCCTTCTCTAAGACCTCTAATTTGCCATTTTACGCTTCTGTTAAGCTTCTGTTTCCTCAAGAAATCTGCTTAAGAAGTTCTAAATTCGATTACGGTTCCATTTTATCGTATCCCAGGCATAATAATAGCTTTACATTCGCTGTTTTCTTCTTTTTATTTTTTTTCTATTTTCTGGGAACATTTAGCGATTTTTGTTGTCGTGAGCCGGTTCTGTGCGGAACGGTATGACGCAGATCACTCCGGAGATGGTTAACTCATTAAAAACAATTATTTCGACTGTTTTATCCATAATTTACGCAAACGGTCGCGACACGAGGATTTCCCAGGGAGGTCACCCATCCTAGCTCTGCCTTCGCGCCAGAACGCTAAACTTCATGGTTCTGATAGGGCGAGAGAAGTGCCGCGTGTTGTTTATCGCCTCCCGCTCCACACGTACTCGAAGGATATAAGAATAAACATCCACTCAATGTTGGGTGCGATCATACCAGCACTAATGCACCGGCTCCCATCAGAACTCCGAAGTAAGGCGTTCTTGGGCGAGAGCGGTACTAGGATGGGTGACCCCCTGGGAACTCCTCGTGTTGCACCCCTTTCCGTGTTTTTCTATTTTTCATTACTTGTTGACAGAAGATTTTCGGCTCAAATCATCAGAATCTCGATCGGGACCAGATAAGACCTGTGAAATCAACGTAGCTCGGGCACTGCCGGATTTGGACAAAATTGAAGGCTAATTTGATTGCAAACGGGGAAACGAACGAGACTTATTGCTCCGCAATGAGGTGGCGAGATTTTAGCCGAATTCCATCTCTATGACCCTCTAATTTGCGATTTTCCGCTTCTGTTAAGCTTCCGTTTTCTCGAGAAATCCGCTTAGGAAGTTTGAAATTCGATTCCGGTTCCATTTATTTGTATCCCAGGCCTAATAATAGCTTCACATTAGCTATTTTCTTCTTCTTATTTTTTTTTCTATTTTCTGGGAACATTTAGCGATTTTTGTTGTCGTGAGCCGGTTCTGTGCGGAAGGGTATGACGCAGATTACTTCGGAGACGGTTAACTCATTAAAAACAATTATTTCGACTGTTTTAGCCATAATTTACGTAAACGGTCGCGACACGAGGACTTCCCAGGGAGGTCACCCATCCTAGCTCTGCCATCGCGCCCGAACGCCTAACTTCATGGTTCTGATTGGGCAAGAGCAGTGCCGCGTGTTGTCCATCGTCGTCCGCTCCACACGTACTCGAGGGATAAAAGAATAAACATCCCACTCAATGTTGGGTGCGATCATACCAACACTAATGCACTGTATCCCATCAGAACTCCGAAGTTAAGCGTGCGTGGGTGAGACCAGTACTAGGATGGGTGACCCCTGTGAAATCCTCGTGTTACACCCCTTTCCGTGTTTTTCTATTTTTGATTACTTGTTGACAGACGATTTTCGGCTCAAATCATCTGAATCACGATCGGGACCAGATAAGACATCTGAAATCAACGTAGCTCGGGCACTGCCGAATTTGGACAAAATTGAAGCCTAATTTGATTGTAAACTGGCAAACGAACGAGACTCATTACTCCGCAATGAGCTGGCAAGATTTTAGCCGAATTCCTTCTCTAAAACCCTCTAATTTGCGATTTTCCGCTTTTGTTAAGTTTCCGTTTCCTCGAGAAATTCGCTTAGGAAGTTCTAAATTCCATTCCGGTTCCATTTTATCGTTTCCCAGGCATAATAATAGATTTACATTCGCTATTTTCTTCTTCTTATTTTTTTTATATTTTCTTGGAATATTTAGCGATTTTTGTTGTCGTGAGCCGGTTCTCTGCGGAAGGGTATGACGCAGATGACTCCGGAAACGGTTAACTCATTAAAAACAATTATTTCGACTGTTTTAGCTATAATTTACGAAAACGGTCGCGACAGGAGGACTTCCGAGGGAGGTCACCCATCTTAGCTCTGCCATCGCGCCAGAACGCTTAACTTCATGGTTCTGATTGGGCAAGAGCAGTGCCGCGTGTTGTCCATTGCCGCTCGCGCCACACGTACTCAAGGGATATAAGAATAAACATCCCACTCAATGTCGGGAGCGATCATACCAGCACTAATGCACCGGATCCCATCAGAACTCCGAAGTTAAGCGTGCTTGGGCGAGACCAGTAATAGGGTGGGTGATCCCATGGGAAGTTCTCGTGTTGCACCCCTTTTCGTGTTTTTTTCTTTTTTTGATTACTTGTTGACAGACGATTTTCGGTTCAAATCATCTGAATCACGATCGGGACCAGATACGACATGTGAAATCAACGTAGCTCTGGCACTGTCGGATTTGGACAAAATTGTAGGCAAATTTGATTGTAAACGGGCAAACGAACGAGACTCATTACTCCGCAATGAGCTGGCAAGATTTTAACCGAATTCATTCTCTAAGACCCTCTAATTTGCGATTTTCCGCTTCTGTTAAGCTTCCGTTTCCTCGAGAAATCCGTTTAGGTAGTCTGAAATTCGATTCCGGTTCCATTTTATCGTATCCCAGGCATAATAATAGCTTTACATTCGCTATTTTCTTCTTCTTATTTTTTTTTCTATTTTCTGGGAACATTTAACGACTTTTGTTTTCTTGAGCCGGTTCTGTGCGGAAGGGTATGCCGCAGATGACTCCGGAGACGGTTAACTCATTAAAAACAATTATTTCGACTTTTTTAGCAATAATTTACGTAAACGGTCGCGACACGAGGACTTCCCATGGAGGTCATCCATCCTAGCTCTGCCCTCGCGCCAGAACGCTTAACGTCATGGTTCTGATTGGGCGAAAGCAGTGCCGCGTGTTTTTCTATTTTTGATTAATTAGTAACAGACGATTTTAGGCTCAAATCTTCTGAATCTCGATCGGACCAGATAAGACATGTGAAATAAACGTAGCTCAGGCAATGAGCTGGCGAGATTTTAGCCTAATTTGATTGTAAACGGTCAAACGAACGAGACTCATTACTCGGCAATGAGCTGGCGAGATTTTAGCCGAATTCCTTCTCTAAGACCCTCTAATTTGCAATTTTCCGCTTCTGTTAAGCTTCCGTTTCCTCAAAAAATCCGCTTAGGAAGTCCGAAATTTGATTCCGGTTCCATTTCATCGTATCCCAGGCATAATAATAGCTTCACATTCGCTGCTTTCTTCTTCTTATTTTTTTTTCTATATTCTGGGAACATTTAGCAATTTTTGTTGTCGTGAGCCGGTTCTGTGCGGAAGGGTATGACGCAGATTACTTCGGAGACGGTTAACTCATTAAAAAAATTATTTCGACTGTTTTAGCTATAATTTACGTAAACGTTCAAGACACGAGGACTTCACAAGGAGGTCACCCATCCTAGCTCTGCCATCACGCCAGAACGCTTAACTTCATGGTTCTCATTGGGCGAGAGCAATGCCGCGTGTTTTCCATCACCTCTCGCGCCACACGTACTCGAGGGGTATAAGAATAAACATCCCACTCAATGTCGGGTGCGATCATACCAGCACTAATGCACCGGATCCCATCAGAACTCCGAAGTTAAGCGTGCGTGGGTGAGACCAGTACTAGAATGGGTCACCGCCTGGGAAGTCCTCGTGTTGCACCCCTTTTCGTGTTTTTCTATTTTTGATTACTTGTTGACAGATGATTTTCGGCTCAAATCATCTGAATCTCGATCTGGACCAGATAAGACATGTGAAATCAACGTAGCTCGGGCGCTGCCGAATTTGACAAAATTGTAGGCTAATTTGGTTGTAAATGGGCAAACGAACGAGACTCATTATTCTGCAATGAGCTGGCGAGATTTTAGTTAAGTGTTCTGGTTCCATTTTATCGTTTCTTAGGTCTAATAATAGATTTACATTCGCTATTTTCTTCTTCTTATTTTTTTTCTATTTTCTGGGAAATTTAGCGATTTTTGTTGTCGTGATCCGGTTCTGTGCGGAAGGGTATGACGCAGATTACTTCGGAGACGGTTAACTCATTAAAAACAATTATTTCGACTGTTTTAGCCATAATTTACGTAAACGGTCGCGACACGAGGACTTCTCAGGGAGGTCACCCGCCCTACCTCTGCCATCGCGCCAGAACACTTAACTTCATGGTTCTGATTGGGCGAGAGCAGTGCCGCGTGTTGTCCATCGCCGCCCGCTCCACACGTACCGGAGGGATATAAGAATAAACATATCACTCAATGTCGGGTCAATCATACCAGCACAAATGCACCGGATCCTATCAGAACTCCGAAGTTAAGCGTGCTTGGACGAGAGCAGTACTAGGATGGGTGAACCCCTGGGAAGTCCTCGTGTTGCACTCTTTTTCGTGTTTTTCTATTTTTTATTACATGTTGACAGACGATTTTCGGCTCAAATCATCTGAATCTCGATCGGGACCAGATAAGACATGTGAAATCAACGTAGCTCGGGCACTGTCGGATTTGGACAAAATTGTAGCCTAATTTAATTGTAAACAGGCAAACGAACGAGACTCATTACTCTGCAATGAGGTGGTGAGATTTTAGCCGAATTCCTTCTCTAAGACCCTCTAATTTGCGATTTTCCGCTTCTGTTAAGCTTCCGTTTCCTCGAGAAATCCGCTTAGGAAGTTTGAAATTCGATTCGGGTTCCATTTTATCATATCCCAGGCATAATAATAGCTTTACATTCGATATTTTCTTCTTCTTATTTTTTTTCTATTTTCTGGGAACATTTAGCGATTTTTGTTGTCGTGAGCCGGTTATGTGCGGAAGAATATGACGCAGATTACTCGGGAGACGTTTAACTCATTAAAAACAATTATTTCGACTGTTTTATCCATAATTTACGTAAACGATCGCGACACGAGGACTTCCCATGGAGGTCATCCATCCTAGATTTGCCATCGCGCCAGAACGCTTAACTTCGTGGTTATGATTGGTTGTGAGCAGTGCCGCGTGTTGTCCATCGCCGCCCGCTCCATACGTACTCGAGGGATATAAGAATAAACATCCCATTCAATGTCGGGTGCGATCATACCAGCACTAATGCACCGGATCCCATCATAACTCCGAAGTTAAGCGTGCGTGGGTGAGACCAGTACTAGAATGGGTCACCGCCTGGGAAGTCCTCGTGTTGCACCCCTTTTCGTGTTTTTCTATTTTTGATTACTTGTTGACAGACGATTTTCTGCTCAAATCATCTGAATCTCGATCGGGACCAGATAAGACATGTGAATTCAACGTAGCTTGGGCACTGCCGGATTCGGACAAAATTGTAGCCTAATTTGATTGTAAACGGGCAAACGAACGAGACTCATTACTTCGCAATGAGCTGGCGAGAGTTTAGCTGAATTCCTTCTCTAAGACCCTCTAATTTGCGATTTTTCGTTTCTGTAAAGCTTCCGTTTTCTCGAGAAATCCGCTTAGGAAGTTCGAAATTCGATTCCGGTTCAATTTTATCGTATTTCAGGCATAATAATAGCTTTACATTCGCTATTTTCTTCTACTTATTTTTTTTTCTATTTTCTAGGAACATTTAGCATTTTTGTTGTCGTGAGCCGGTTCTGTGCGGAAGGGTATGACGCAGATTACTTCGGAGACGGTTAACTCATTAAAAACAATTATTTCGACTGTTTTAGCCATAATTTACGTAAACGGTCGCGACACGAGGACTTCTCAGGGAAGTCACCCATCCTAGCTCTGCCATCGCGCCAGAATGCTTAACTTCATGGTTTTGATTGGGCGAGAGCAGTGCCGCGTGTTGTCCATCGCCGCGCGCTCCTCACGTACTCGAGGGATATAAGAATAAACATCCCACTCAATGTCGGGTGCGATCATACCAACACTAATGCACCGGGTCCATCAGAAGTCCGATGTTAAGCGTGCTTGGGCGAGAGGAGTACTAGGATAGGTGACCCCTGGGAAGTCCTTGTGTTGCACTTTTTTTCGTGTTTTTCTATTTTTGATTACTTGTTGACAGACGATTTTTGGCTCAGATCATCTGAATCTCGATCGGGACCAGATAAGAAATGTGAAATCAACGTGGCTCGGGCACTGCCGGATTTGGACAAATTGTAGCCTAATTTGATTGTAAACAGGCAAACGAACGAGACTCATTACTCTGCAATGTGGTGGCGAGATTTTAGCCGAATTCTTTCTCTAAGACCCTCTAATTTGCGATTTTCCGCTTCTGTTAAGCTTCCGTTTCCTCGAGAAATCCTCTTAGGAAGTTCGAAATTTGATTCTGGTTCTATTTTATCGTATCCCAGGCATAATAATAGCTTTACATTCGCTACTTTCTTCTTCTTATTTTTTTTTCTATTTTCTGGGAACATTTATCGATTTTTGTTGTCGTGAGTCGGTTCTGTGCAGAAGGGTATGACGCAGATTACTCCGGAGACGGTTAACTCATTAAAAACAACTATTTCGACTGTTTTATCCATAATTTACGTAAACGGTCGCGACACGAGGCCTTCCGAGGGAGGTCACCCATCCTAGCTCTGCCATCGCGCCAGAACACTTAACTTCATGGTTTTGATTGGGCGAGACAAGTGCCGCAGGTTGTCCATCGCTGCCCGCTCCACAAGTACTCGAGGGATATAAGAATAAACATCATACTCAATGTCGGGTGCGATCATACTAGTACTAATGCACCGGATCCCATCAGAACTCCGAAATTAAGCATGCTTGGGCGAGGTAGTACTAGGATGGGTGATCCCCTGGGAATTCCTCGTGTTGCACACCTTTTCGTGTTTTTCTATTTTTGATTACTTGTTGACAGATGATTTTCGGCTCAAATCATCTAAATCTCGATCGTGGCCAGATAAGACATGTGAAATCAACGTAGCTCGGGCACTTCCAGATTTGGACAAAATTGTAAGCTAATTTGATTGTAAACAGGCAAACGAACGAGTCTCATTTCTCCGCAATGAGTTGGCGAAATTTTAGCCGAATTCCTTCTCCAAGAACCTTTTATTTGCGATTTTCCGCTTCTGTTAAGCTTCCGTTTCCTCGAGAAATTCGCTAAGGAAGTTCGAAATTCTATTCCGGTTCCATTTTATCTTATCCCAGGCATAATAATAGCTTTACATTCGCTATTTTCTTCTTTTTATTTTTTTTTCCTATTTTCTGGTAACATTTTGCGATTTTTGTTGTCGTGAGCCGGTTCTGCGCGGAAGGGTATGACGCATATTACTCCGAAGACGGTTAACTCATTAAAAAAAAATTTTTCGACTGTTTTATTCATAATTTACGTAAACGGTCGCGACACGAGGACTTCCCAGGGAGGTCACCCATCCTAGCTCTGCCATCGCGCCAGAACGCTTAACTTCATGGTTATGATTGGTTGTGAGCAGTGCCGCGTGTTGTCCATCGCCGCCCGCTCCATACGTACTCGAGGGATATAAGAATAAACATCCCATTAAATGTCGGGTGCGATCATACCAGCACTAATGCACCGGATCCCATCAGAACTCCGAAGTTAAGCGTGCTTGGGCGAGACCAGTACTAGGTTGGGTGACCCCCTGGGAAGTCCTCGTGTTGCACCCCTTTTCGTGTTTTTCTATTTTTGATTACTTGTTGACAGACGATATTTGACTCAAATCATCTGAATCTCGATCTGGACCAGATAAGCCATGTGAAATCAATGTAGCTCGGGCACTGCAGGATTTGGACAAAATTGTAGGCTAATTTGATTGTAAACGGGCAAACGAACGAGACTCATTACTTCGCAATGAGCTGGCGAGAGTTTAGCTGAATTCCTTCTCTAAGACCCTCTAATTTGCGATTTTTCCGCTTCTGTTAAGCTTTTCGTATCCTCGATAAATCTGCTTAGAAAGTTCGAAATTCGATTCCGGTTCCATTTTATCGTATCCTAGGCATGATAATAGCTATACATTCGCTAGTTTCTTCTTCTTATTTTTTTTTTCTATTTTCTTGAAACATTTAGCGATTTTTGTTGTCGTGAGCCAGTTCTGTGCGGAAGGGATGACGCAGATTACTCTGGAGACTGTTAACTCATTAAAAATAATTATTTCGATTGTTTTATCCATAATTACGTAAACGGTCGCGACACGAGGACTTCACAGGGAGGTCACCCATCCTAGCTCTGCCATTGCGCCAGAACGCTTAACTTCATGGTTCTGATTGGGCGAGAGTAGTGCCGTGTGTTGTCTATCGTCGTCCGCTCCACACGTACTCGAGGGATATAAGAATAAACATCCCACTAAATGTCGTGTGCGATCATACCAGCACTAATGCACCGGGGATCCCATCAGAACTTCAAAGTTAAGCGTGCTAAGGCGAGAGCACTACTAGGATGGTTGACTCCCTGGGAAGTCCTCGTGTTGCACCCCTTTTCGTGTTTTTCTATTTTTGATTACTTGTTGATAGAAGATTTTCGGCTCAAATCATCTGAATCTCGATCGGGACTAGATAAGACATGTGAAATCAACGTAGCTCGGGCACTGCCGGATTTGGACAAAATTGTAGGCTAATTCGATTGTAAACGGGCAAACGAACGAGAATCATTACTCCGCATTGAGGTGGCGAGATTTTAGGCTAATTCCTTCTCTAAGACCCTTAATTTGAGATTTTTCGCTTCTGTTAAGCTTCCGTTTTCTCAAGAAATCCGCTCAGGAAGTTCGAAATTCGATTCCGGTTCTATTTTATCGTATCCCAGGCATAATAATAGCTTTACATTTGCTATTTTCTTCTTCTTATTTTTTTTCTATTTTTTGTGAAAATTTAGCGATTTTTGTTGTCGTGAGCCGGTTTTGTGCGGAAGGGTATGACGCAGATTACTCCGGAGACGGCTAACTCATTAAAAACAATTATTTCGACTGTTTTAGCCATAATTTACGTAAACGGTCGCGAAACAAGAACTGCCCAGGGAGGTCACCCATCCTAGCCATGACATCGCGCTAGAACGCTTAACTTCATGATTCTGATTGGGCGAGAGAAGTGCCGCGTGTTGTCCATCGCCGCCCGATCCACACGTACTCGAACTCCCAATCAATGTCGGGTGCTATCATACCAGCACTAATGTACCGGATCCCATCAGAACTCCGAAGTGAAGCGTGCTTGGACGAGAGCAGTACTAGGATGGGTGACCCCCTGGGAAGTCCTCGTGTTGCACTCTTTTTCGTGTTTTTCTATTTTTGATTGCTTGTTGACAGACAATTTTCGGCTCAAATCATCTGAATCTCGATCGGTACCAGATAATACATGTGAAATCAACGTAGCACGGGCACTTCCGGATTTGGACAAAATTGTAGCCTAATTTGATTGTAAACGGGAAAACGAACGAGACTCATTTCTCCGCAATAAGCTGGCGAGATTTTAACCGAATTCCTTCTCTAAGAACCTTTTATTTTCGATTTTCAGCTTCTGTTAAACTTCCGTTTTCTCGAGAAATCCGCTTAGGATTTTCAAAATTCGTTTCCGGTTCCATTTTATCGTATCCTAGGCATAATAATAGCTTTACATTCGCTATTTTCTTCTTTTTATTTTTTTCTATTTTCTGGGAACATTTAGAGATTTTTGTTGTCGTGAGCCGGTTCTGTGCGGAAGGGTATCACGCAGATTACTCCGGAGACGGTTAACTCATTAAAAACAATTATTTCGACTGTTTTATCCATAATTTAGGTAAACGGTCGCGACACGAGGACTGCCCAGGGAGATCACCCATCCTAGCTCTGCCATCGCGCCAGAACGCTTAACTTCATGGTTTTGATTGGGCGAGAGCAGTGCCGCGTGTTGTCGTTCGCCGCCCGCTCCACACGTACTCGAGGGATATAAGAATAAACATCCCACTCAATTTCGGGTGCGATCATACCAGCACTAATGCACCGGATCCCATCAGAACTCCAAAGTTAAGCGTGCTTGGACGATAGCAGTACTAGGATGGGTGAGACCCCCCAGGAAGTCATGTGAAATCAACGTAGCTCGGGCACTGCCGGATTTGGAAAAAATTGTAGGCTAATTTGATTTTAAACGGGCAAACGAACGAGACTCATGAGCTGGCGAGATTTTAGCCAAATTCCTTCTCTCAGACCCTCTAATTTGCGATTTTCCGCTTCTATTAAGCTTCCATTTCCTCCATATATCTGCTAAGGAAGTTCGAAATTTGATTCTGGTTCCATTTTATCGTATCCCAGGCATAATAATAGCTTTTCTTTTCGCTATTTTCTTCTTCTTATTTTTTTCTATTTTCTGGGAACATTTAGCTATTTTTGTTGTCGTGAGCCGGTTCTGTGCGGAAGGGTATGACGCAGATTACTCCGGAGACGGTTAACTCATTAAAAACAATTATTTCGATTGTTTTAGCCGTAATTTACGTAAACGGACACGACACGAGGACTTCCCAGGGAGGTCACGCATCCTAGCTCTGCCATCGCGCTAGAACGCTTAACTTCATGGTTTTGATTGGGCGAGAGCAGAGTGCCGCGTTTTATCCATTGCCACCCGCTCCACACGTACTCGAGGGATATAAGAATAAACATCGCAATCAATGTCGGGTGCGATCATACCAGCACTAATGCACCGGATTCCATCAGAAATCTGAAATTAAGCGTGCTTGGGCGAGAGCAGTGCTAGGATGGGTGACCTCCTGGGAAGTCCTCGCGTTGCACCTTTTTTCATGTTTTTTTATTTTTGCTTACTTGTTGAAAGACGATTTTCGGCTGAAATCATCTGAATCTCGATCGGGACCAGATAAGACGTGAAATCAACGTAGCTCGGGCACTGCCGGATTTGGACAAAATTGTAGGCTAATTTGGTTGTAAACTGGGCAAAGGAGCGAAACTCATTACTCCGGAGACGGTTAACTCATTAAAAACAATTATTTAGGCTGTTTTATCCATAATTTACGTAAACGGTCGCGATACGAGGACTTCCCAGCGAGATCACCCATCCTAGCTCTGCCATCGCGCCAGAACGCTTAACTTCATGGTTCTGATTGGGCGAGAGCAGTGCCGCGTGTTGTCCATGGCCACCCGCGCCACACGTACTCGAGGGATATAAGAATAAACATCCCACTCAATATCGAGTGCGTTCATACCAGCACTAATGCACCGGATCCCATCAGAACTTCGAAACTAAGCGAGCTTGGGCGAGAGCTGTACTAGGATGGGTGACCCCCTAGGAAGTCCTCGTGTTGCACCCCTTTTCGTGTTTTTCTATTTTTGATAACTTGTTGACAGACGATTTTCTGCTCAAATCATCTGAATCTAGATCGGGACCAGATAAGACATTTGAAATCAACGTAGCTCGGGCACTTCCGGATCTGGACAAAATTGTAGCCTAATTTGATTGTAAACGCGCAAACGAACGAGACTCATTACTTTGCAATGAGCCGGCGAGAGTTAAGCCGAATTCCTTCTCTAAGACCCTCTAATTTGCGATTTTCCGTTTCTGTTAAGCTTCTGTTTCCTTGAGAAATCCGCTTAGGAAGTTCGAAATTCGATTCAGGTTCCATTTTATCGTATCCCAGGCATAATAATAGCTTTACATTCGCCATTTTCTTCTTCTTATTTTTTTTCTATTTTCTGGGAACATTTGGTGATTTTTGTTGTCCGTGAGCTGGTTCTTTGCGGAAGGGTATGACGCAGATTACTCCTGAGACGGTTAACTCATTAAAAACAATTATTTAGACTGTTTTATCCATAATTTACGTAAACGGTCGCGACACGAGGAATGCACAGGGAGGTCACCCATCCTGGCTCTGTCATTGCGCCAGAACGCTTAACATCATGGTTCTAATTGGGCGAGAGCAGTGACCCCCTGGGAAGTCCTCGTGTTGCACGCCTTTTCGAGTTTTTCTATTTTTGATTACTTGTTGACAGACGATTTTCGGCTCAAATTATCTGAATCTTTATCGGGACCAGATAAGACATGTGAAAACAACGTAGCTCGGGCACTGCCAGATTTGGACAAAATTGTAGGCTAAATTGATTGTAAACGGGAAAACGAACGAGACTCATTACTCCGCTATGAGCTGGCGAGATTTTAGCAGAATTCCCTCTCTATGACTCTCTAATTTGCGATTTTCCGCTTCTGTTAAGCTTCCGTTTCCTCGAAAAATCTGCTTAGGAAGTTCGAAATTCGATTTCGGTTCCATTTTATCGTATCCCAAGCATAATAATAGCTTTACATTCGCTATTTTCTACTTCTTTTTTTTCTATTTTTTGGGAACATTTAGCGATTTTTGTTGTTGTGAGTCGGTTCTGTGCGGAAGGGTATGACGTAGATTACTCCAAAGATGGTTAACTCATTAAAAACAATTATTTTGACTGTTTTATCCGTAATTTATGTAAACGGTCGCGACACGAGGACTTCCCAGGGAGGTCACCCATCCTAGCTCTGCCATCGCGCCAGAACGCTTAACTTCATGGTTCTCATTGGGCAAGAGCAGTGTCGCGTGTTGTCCATCGTCGTCCGCTCCACACGTACTCGAGGGATATAAGAATAAACATCCCACTCAATATGGGGTGCGATCATACCAGCGCTAATGCACCGGATCCTATCAGAACTCCGTAGTTAAGCGTGCTTACGCAAGAGCAGTACTAGGATGGGTGAGCCCCTGGGAAGTCTTTGTATTGCACCTTTTTCTTGTTTTTCTATTTTTGATTACTTGTTGACAGACGATTTTTGGCTCAAATCATCTGAATCTCGATCGTGACCAGATAAGACATGTGAAATCAACGTAGCTCGGGCACTGCCGGATTAGGACAAAATTGTAGCCTAATTTGATTGTAAACGGGCAAACGAACGAGACTCATTACTTCGCAATAAGCTGGCGAGAATTTAGCCGAATTCTTTCTCTAAGACCCTCTAATTTGATATTTTTCGCTTCTGTTAAGCTTCCGTTTCCTCGAGAAATCCGCTTAGAAGTTCGAAATTCTATTCCGGTTCAATTTTATCGTATCCTAGGCATAATAATAGCTTTACATTCGCTATTTTCTTCTTCTTATTTTTTCTATTTTCTGGGAACATTTAGCGATTTTTGTTGTCGTGAGCCAGTTCTGTGCGGAAGGTTATGACGTAGATTACTCCGGAGACCGTTAACTCATTAAAAACAATTGTTTTGACTGTTTTATCCATAGTTTACGTAAACGGTCGCGACACAAGGATTGCCCAGGGAAGTCACCCATCCTAGCTCTGCCATCGCGCTAGAACGCTTAACTTCATGGTTCTGATTGGACGAGAGCAGTACCGCGTGTTGTCCATCGCCTCCCGCTCCACACGTACTCGAGGGATATAACAATAAACATCCCACTCAATATCGAGTGCGATCATACCAGCACTAATTCACCGGATCCCATCAGAACTCCGAAGTTAAGCGTGCTTGGGCGAGAGTAGTACTAGGATGGGGACCCCCTGGGAAGTCCTCGTGTTGCACGCCATTTCGTATTTTTTATTTTTGATTACTTGTTGACAGACGATTTTCGGCTCAAATCATCTGAATCTCGATCGTGACCAGATAAGACATGTGAAATCAACGTAGCTCGGGCACTGCCGGATTTGGACAAAATTGTAGGCTAATTTGATTGTAAAAGGGCAAACGAACGAGACTATTACTCTGTAATGAGCTGGCGAAATTTTAGCCGAATTCTTTTTTTAAGACACTCTAATTTGCGATTTTCCGCTTCTGTTAAGCTTTTGTTTCCTCTAGAAATCCGCTTAGAATGTTCGAAATTCGATTCATGTTCTATTTTATCGTATCCTAGGCATAGTAATAGCTTTACATTCGCTATTTTCTTCTTCTTATTTTTTTTTCTATTTTCTGGGAACATTTAGCAATTTTTGTTGTCGTGAGCCGGTTCTGTGCGGAAGGGTATGACGCAGATTACTCCGGAGACGGTTAACTCATTAAAAACAATTATTTCGACTGTTTTATACATAATTTACGTAAACGGTCGCGACACGAGGAATGCCCAGGGAGGTCACCCATCCTGGCTCTGTCATCGCTCCTGAACGCTTAACTTCATGGTTCTGATTGGGCGAGAGCAGTGCCGCATGTTGGCCATCGCCGCCCGCTCCACACGTACTCGAGGGGTATAAGAATAAACATCCCAGTCAATGTCGGGTGCGATCATACCAACACTAATTCATCGGATCCCATCAGAACTCCGAAGTCAAGCGTGTCTGGGCGATAGCAGTACTAGGATGGGTGACCCCCTGGGAAGTTCCCGTGTTGCACCGCTTTTCTTGTTTTTCTATTTTTTATTACTTGTAGACAGAAGATTTTCGGCTCAAATCATCTTAATCTCGATCCGACCAGATAAGACATGTGAAATCAATGTAGCTCCGGCACTGCCGGATTTGGACAAAATTGTAGGCTAATTTAGTTGTAAACGGGCAAACGAACAAGACTCATTTCTCCGCAATGAGCTGGCGAGAGTTTAGCCGAATTCCTTCTCTAAGACCCTCGAATTTGCGATTTCCACTTCTGTTAAGCTTTCGTTTCCTCGAAAAATCCGCTTAGGAATTTCGAAATTCGATTCCGGTTACATTTTATCGTATCCTAGGCATAATAATAGCTTTACATTCGCTATTTCTTCTTCTTATTTTTTTCTATTTTCTGGGAACATTTAGCTATTTTTTTTGTCGTGGGCCGGTTCTGTGCGGAAGGGTATGATGCAGATTACTCTGGAGACGGTTAACTCATTAAAAACAATTATTTCGACTGTTTTAACCTTAATTTACGTAAATGGTCGCGACACGAGGACTGCCCAGGGAGGTCACCCATCCTAGCTCTGCCATCGCGCCAGAATGCTTAATTTCATTGTTCTGATTGGGCGAGAGCAGTGCCGCGTGTTGTCCATCGCCGCCCGCTCCACACGTAATCGGGGGATATAAAAATAAACATCCCACTCAATGTCGGGTGTGATCATACCAGCACTAATGCATTGGATCCCATCAGAACTCGAAGTTAAGCGTGCTAGGGCGAGAGAAGTACTAGGAAGGGTGACCTCCTGAGAAGTCCTCGTGTTGCACCCATTTTCGTGTTTTTTCTATTTTTGATTACTTGTTGACAGACGATTTTTGGCTCAAATCATCGGAATCTCGATCGGGACCAGATAAGACATGTGAAATAAACGTAGCTCGGGCACTGCCGGATTTGGACAAAATTGTAGCCTAATTTGATTGTAAACGGGAAAACGAACGAGACATATTACTCCGCAACGAGGTGGCGAGATTTTAGCCGAATTCCTTCTCTAAGACCCTCTAATTTGCGATTTTCCGCTTCTGTTAAGCTTTCGTTTCCTCGAGAAATCCGCTTAAGAAGTTCGAAATTCGATTTCGGTTCCATTTTATCGTATCCCAAGTATAATAATAGCTTTACATTCGTTATTTTATTCTTCTTATTTTTTTCTATTTTATGGGAACATTAAGCGATTTTTGTTGTCGTGAGCCGGTTCTGTGCGGAAGGGTATGACGCAGATTACAACGGAGATGGTTAACTCATTAAAAACAATTATTTCGACTGTTTCATCCATAATTTACTTAAACGGTCGCGACACGAGGCCTGCCAAGGGAGGTCACCCATCCTAGCTCTGCCATCGCACTAGAACGCTTAACTTCATGGTTCTGATTGGGCGAGAGCAGTGCCGCGTGTTTTCCAACGCCGCCCGTTCCACACGTACTCCAGGGATATAAGAATAAACATCTCACTGAATGTCGGGTGCGATAATACCAGCACTAATGCATCGGATCTCATCAGAACTCCGAAGTTAAGCGTGCTTGGGCGAGAGCAATACTAGGATGTGTGACCCCCAGGGAAGTCCTCGTGTTGCACCCCTTTTCGTGTTTTTCTATTTTTAAAATACTTGTTGACAGACGATTTTCGGCTCAAATCATCGGAAGCTTGATCGGGACCAGATAAGAAATGTGAAATCAACGTAGCTCGTGCACTGCTGGATTAGGACAAAATTGTAGCCTAATTTGATTGTAAACGGGCATACGAACGAGACTCATTATTCCGCAATGAGCTGGCGAGAGTTTATCCGAATTTCTTCTCTAAGACCCTCTAATTTGCAATTTTTAGCTTCTGTTAAGCTTTTGTTTCCTCGAGAAATTCGCTTAGAAAGTTCAAAATTCGATTCCGGTTCAAATTTATCGTATCCCAAGCAAAATAATAGCTTTACATATGCTATTTTCTTTTTCTTATTTTTTTCTATTTTCTGGAAACATTTTGCAATTTTTGTTGTCGTGAGCCGGTTCTGTACGGAAGGGTATGACGCAGATTACTCCGAAGACGATTAACTCATTAAAAACAATTATTTAGACTGTTTTATCCATAATTTACGTAAACGGTCGCGACACGAGGAATGCCCAGGGAGGTCACTCATCCTGGCTCTTTCATCGCTCAAGAACGCTTAACTTCATGGATCTGATTGGGCGAGAGCAGTGCCGCGTGTTGTCCATCGCCGCCCGCTCCACACGTACTCGAGGGATAAAAGAATAAACATCCCACTCAATGTCGGGTGCGATCATACCAGCACTAATGCACCGGATCCCATCAGAACTCCGAAATTAATCGTGCTTGGGCGAGAGCAGTATTAGGATGGGTGACCCCATGGGAAGTCCTCGTGTTACACCCCTTTTAGTGTTTTTCTATTTTTGATTACTTGTTGACAAACGATTTTCGGCTCAAATCATCTGAATCTCAATCGGGACCAGATAAGACATGTGAAATCAACGTAGCTCGGGCACTTCCGGATTTGAAAAAATTTGAAGGCTAATTTGATTGTAAACGGGCAAACGAACGAGACTCATTACTCCGCAATGAGCTGGCGAGATTTTAGCCGAATTCCATCTCTAAGACCCTCTAATTTGCGATTTTCCGCTTCTGTCAAGTTTCTTAGGAAGTTCGAAATTCGATTCTGGATCCATTTTATCGTATCCCATGCATAATAATAGCTTTACATTCGTTATTTTCTTCTTATTTTTTTTCTATTTTCTTGGAATATTTAGCGATTTTTGTTGTCGTGAGCCGGTTCTGTGCGGAAGGGTATGATGCAGATTACTCCGGAGAAGGTAAACTCATTAAAAACAATTATTTCGACTGTTTTAGCCTTAATTTACGTAAATGGTTGCGACACGAGGACTGCCTAGGGAGGTCACCCATCCTAGCTCTACCATCGCGCTAGAACGCTAAACTTCATGGTTCTGATTGGGAGAGAGAAGTGCCGCGTGTTGTTTACCGCCCGCTCCACACGTACTCGAAGAATATAAGAATAAACATCCCACTCAATGTCGGGTGCGATCATACCAGCACTAATGCACCGGATCCCATCAGAACTCCGAAGTAAAGCGTGCTTGGGCGAGAGCAGTACTTGGATGGGTGACCGCCTGGGAAGTCCTCGTGTTGCACCCCTTTTCGTGTTTTTCTATTTTTGATTACTTGTTGACAGAAGATTTTCCTCTCAAATCTCCTGAATCTAAATCGGGACCAGATAAGACATGTGAAATCAACGTAACTCGGGCACTGCCGGATTTGGACAAAATTGTAGGCTAATTTGATTGTAAACGTGCAAACGAACGAGACTCATTACTCCGCAATGAGCTGGCGAGAGTTTAGCCAATTCCTACTCTAAGACCCTCTAATTTGCGATTTTCCGCTTCTGTTAAGCTTCTGTTTCCTCGAGAAATCTTCTTAGGAAGTTCGTAATTCGATTCCGGTTCCATTTTATCGTATCCCAGGCATAATAATAGCTTTACATTCGCTATTTTCTTATTCTTATTTTTTTTTTCTATTTTCTGGGAACATTTAGGGATTTTTGTTGTCGTGAGCCGGTTCTGTGCGGAAGGGTATGACGCAGATTACTCCGGAGACAGTTAACTCATTAAAAACAATTATTTCGACTGTTTTATCCATAATTTACGTAAACGGTCGCAACACGAGGACTTCTCAGAGGGGTCACCCTTCCTAGCTCTGTCATCGCACCAGAACGCTTAACTTCATGGTTCTGATTGGGAGAGAGCAGTGCCGCGTGTTGTCCATCGCCGCCCGCTCCATACGTACTCGAGGGATAGAAGAATAAACATCTCACTGAATGTCGGGTGCAATCATACCAGCACTAATGCACCAGATCCCATCAGAACTCCGAAGTTAAGCGTGCTTGAGCGAGAGCAGTACTAGAATGGGTGACCGCCTTGGAAGTCCTCGTGTTGCACCTCTTTTCGTGTTTTTCTAATTTTGATTACTTGTTGACAGACGATTTTCGGCTCAAATCATCTGAATCTCGATCGGGACCAGATAAAACATGTGAAATCAACGTAGCTCGGGCACTGCCGGATTTGGACAAAATTGTAGGCTAATTTGATTGTAAACGGGCAAACGAACGAGACTCATTACTCCGCAATGAGGTGGCGAGATTTTAGCCGAATTTCTTCTCTAAGACCCTCTAATTTGCGATTTTCCGCTTCTGTTAAGCTACCATTTCCTGTAGAAATCCGCTTAGGAAGTTCGAAATTCGATTCCGGTTCCATTTTATCGTATCCCAGGCATAATAATAGCTTTATATTCGTTATTTTCTTCTTCTTATTTTTTTTCTATTTTCTGGGAACATTTAGCGATTTTTTTTGTCGTGAGCCGGTTTTGTGCGGAAGGGTATGATGCAGATTACTCCGGAGACGGTTAACTCAATAAAAACAATTATTTCGACTGTTTTAGCCATAATTTACGTAAACGGTCGCGACACGAGGACTTCCCAGGGAGGTCACCCATTCTAGCTCTGCCATCGCTCCAGAACGCTAACTTCATGGTTCTGATTGGGCGAGAGTCTTGCCGCGTGTTGTCCATCGCCGTCCGCTCCACACGTACTCGAGGGATATAAAAATAAACATCTCACTCAATGTCGGGTGCGATCATACCAGCACTAATGCATTGGATCCCATCAGAACTCCTGTAAGGCCCGAGATTTTGTTACTGTAATCTGAGATTAATCTGAAATGATTTATTTATTTATTTAAACATGATTATAGATGGAACAGATCAGATCGGGAGAGCCGAAAGAAGGAATCACATTAGGTGTGAAGAATATAATCGGCGCACATGCGCGGCTTGAATGCGCGCATATGCGCGGAACGTCCAGAGAGTTCGGCGCACATGCGTGGCGGAAGGCGCGCATATGCGCGAGTAAGGGAATGTGCGAGACAGAACATCTCGCGCATATGCGCGAGAAATGTCGCGCATATGCGCAAGAGGATAAACCACAAGGTGCCGGGCAGAAAGCCAGGCGCATATGCGCGACCTTGTGCGCGCATATGCGCGAGGCATGCAAAACGAAAGGATGCCACTTGCCATCACCGTGCGACGTGTATATTTTATATATATATATATATATAAGCAACGTCAAATTCTCGGAAATAAGAAGAAGAGAGGAACCGAAGCTCCAAGTTCCTGATGTGCGAAAATTGAACGCCACGCAAATTCCTGTCTGTCTGATTTTGAATCCGAGTACGGTATCGTGTTACTAGCGACGACACCTACAAATGGACGTAAGTTTTGTTACGTTTAGACATGATTTGAATTTATGATATTGTCAGAATTGAATATGAATCAGATATGATGTTCCTGCTACAGTAGGCATTGTATAATTGAAGTCAGATTAAAGAATAGACTGGTTATACAATTATTATGAAATTCAGAGTTGATTTAGTTGAGATTCTATATCAGAGTTGTGTTATTATTCAAATTTTGAATTGTACGGATATTGATTATGTATTCTGGTATTATATCTGTGATGTTGAGATTGACGGGGTATCAAGACTGTATTGTTATGCTGTCGAAACATCAGTAGATTGATATTGATCAGATTCAGTATTGATTGAGATTGATCAGATTCAGTAATGATTTCGATTGTATCGTGATATCATTGATATGAATTAGATTGTACCTTGTTCAGATATGGATCAGATTATATACCGATTTGAGTATTGATCAGAACGGGTCTTGAATTGAGTTATATACTGATATGGTATTTATGTGACTTGTCATTGCCAGACTGGGTATGGACAGATTGACATACAAGACTTCGTCTTCATCAGATCGTGAAGAGAAAGGTATAAATAAATGTTGATTCGGGATTGCACAACTCGAGTTAGGTTTGACTTGAGTTTCCCAAAATCACATACTTTACTTTATTGCATTGATATTTGCAGATTATCAGATTGATATGTTTAGTATATTGAATTATAGCAGAGCCAGAGTTTGAGTCTAGGGCAGATCAGCCTAGCTAGGGCAGAACCGCCGAGTCTTTGACAGAACCGCATAGATTCTAGACTTGCGGTGTATCGATGAGCTTAGATGTAGATCGAAGTCTATTATAGACATTCGATACAGCATACCAAAGTCTAAATTAGATCAGGATCCCTAGATTAGACTGAGAGATGAGTCGAGTCTTAGATATTGAGACTAGAATTTGATTTACAGATCCGTATTGATTTATGTTTCGTAGATTACGATTCATGTTTTATTTACAGACTGGTATTGATACATGTTGTTTGGTTATGCTACATGTGATAAGATATAATTCATGCTTTTATGTTAATTCAGTTAACTGCATGTATACATTATTTATACAGGGATTTATTCTCACCGGAGTATCCGGCTGTTGTCTTGTTTTGTATGTGTGCATTACAAAAGGTGGGACAGGATCGGGGTCAAGAAGATGATGAGAGAAGACGAGTTTAGAGTGGTGATTCCGGACTTATTGTAGATTTGGTTTAATACTTAAAATTTAGTAGTTGAACCTTAGACTAGTTTGAATAATTGTTGTACATTATTGTACTTATATACTGAGATGTATATTAGTTGCATTCCATTACGCTCCGCACTTGCATTTTAAAAAGAAAAATTTTTAGACCCTGATTATCTGAATTGATAATTAACTCCCAAATATGATTAAGAAAACGATTAGCGTCCGGGACCCCACAACTCCGAAGTTAAAAGTGCTTGGGCGAGAGAAGTACTAGGATGGGTGACCCCCTGGAAAGTCCTCGTGTTGCACCCCTTTTAGTGTTTTTCTATTTTTGATTACTTGTTGACAGACGATTTTCGGCTCAAATCATCGGAATCTCGACCAGGACAAGATAAGACATGTGAAATCAACGTAGCTCGGGCACTGCAGGATTTGGACAAAATTGTAGCCTAATTTGATTGTAAACGGGCAAACGAACGAAACTCATTCTCCGCAATGAGCTGGCGAGATTTTAGCCGAATTCCTTCTCTAAGACCCTCTAATTTGCGATTTTTCGCTTCTGTTAAGCTTTCGTTTCCTCGAGAAATCCGCTTAGGAAGTTCGAAATTCGATTTCGGTTCAATTTTATCGTATCCCAAGCATAATAATAGCTTTACATTTGTTGTTTTCATCTTCTTATTTTTTTTTATTTTCTGGGAACATTAAGCGATTTTTGTTATCGTGAGCTGTTTCTGTGCGGAAGGGTATGACGCAGATTACTCCAGAGACGGTTAACTCATTAAAAACAATTATTTCGACTGTTTTATCCATAATTTACGTAAACGGTTGCGACACGAGGACTGCCCAGAGAGGTCACCCAACCTAGCTCTGCCATTGCGCCAGAACGCTTAACATCAGGGTTCTGATTGGGCGAGAGCAGTGCCGCGTGTTGTGCATCGCCGCCCGCTCCACACGTACTCGAGGAATATAAGAATAAACATCCAACTCAATTTCGGGTGCGATCATACCAGCACTAATGCACCGGATCCCATCAGAAATCCGAAGTTAAGCGTGCTTGGGCGAGAGCAGTACTAGGATGGGTGACCCCCATGGAAGTCCTCGTGTTACACCCCTTTTCGTGTTTTTCTATTTTTGATTACTTGTTGACAGACGATTTTCGGCTCAAATCATCTGAATCTCGATCGGGACGAGATAAGACATGTGAAATCAACGTAGCTCGGGCACTGCCGGATTTGACAAAATTGTAGGCTAATTTGGTTTTAAACGGGCAAACGAACGAGACTCATTACTCTGCAATGATTTGGCGAGAGTTTAGCCGAATTCCTTCTCTAAGACCCTCTAATTTGCGATTTTTCGATTCTGTTAAGCTTCCATTTCCTCGAGAAATCCGCTTAGGAAGTTCGAAATTCGATTCCGATTCCAATTTATCGTATCCCAGGCATAGTAATAGCTTTACATTCGCTATTTTC
Organism: Primulina tabacum; assembly: GCF_025594145.1. Classification (NCBI taxonomy): domain Eukaryota; kingdom Viridiplantae; phylum Streptophyta; class Magnoliopsida; order Lamiales; family Gesneriaceae; genus Primulina; species Primulina tabacum. The sequence continues at coordinate 29,716,171 of NC_134559.1, read as the reverse complement.
TTCTTATTTTTTTTCTATTTTCTTGGAACATTTAGCGATTATTGTTGTCGTGAGCCGGTTCTGTGCGGAAGGTTATGACGCAGATTACAACGGAGACGGTTAACTCATTAAAAACAATTATTTCGACTGTTTTATCCATAATTTACTTAAACGGTCGCGACACGAGGACTGCCCAGGGAGGTCACCCATCCTCGCTCTTCTATCGTACCAGAACGCTTAACTTAATGGTTCTAATTGGGCGAGAGCAGTGCTGCGTGTTTTCCATCGCCGCCCGCTCCACACATACTCCAGGGATATAGGAATAAACATCTCACTGAATGTCTGGTGCGATAAAACAAGCACTAATGCACCGGATCCCATCAGAACTCCGCAATTAAGCGTGCTTGGGCGAGTGCGGTACTAGGATGGGTGACCCCCTGGGAAGTCCTCGTGTTGCACCCTTTTTCGTGTTTTTCTATTTTTAATTACTATTCGACAGACGATTTTCGGCTCAAATCATCTGAATCTCGATCGGGACCAGATAAAACATGTGAAATCAACGTAGCTCGGGCACTGCCGGATTTGGACAAAATTGTTGGCTAATTTGATTGTAAACAGGCAAACGAACGAGACTCATTACTCCGCAATGAGGTTGCGAGATTTTAGCCGAATTCCTTCTCTAAGACCCTCTAATTTGCGATTTCCGCTTCTGTTAAGCTTCCGTTTCCTCGAGAAATCCGCTTAGGAAGTTTGAAATTCGATTCTGGTTCCATTTTATCGTATCCTAGGCATAATAATAGCTTTACATTCGCCATTTCTTCTTCTTATTTTTTTTCTATTTTCTGGGAACATTTAGCGATTTTTTTTGTCGTGGGCCGGTTCTGTGCAGAAGAGTATGATGCAGATTACTTTGGAGACGGTTAACTCATTAAAAACAATTATTTCGACTGTTTTAGCCTTAATTTACGTAAATGGTCGCGACACGAGGACTGCCCAGGGAGGTCACCCATCCTAGCTCTGCCATCGCGCCAGAACGCTTAACTTCATGCTTCTGATTGGGCGAGAGCAGTGCCGCATGTTGTCCAACGCCGCCCGCTCCACACGTACTCGAGGGATATAAATATAAACATCCCACTCAATGTCGGGTGCGATCATACCAGCACTAATGCATCGGATCCCATCAGAACTCCGAAGTTAAGCGTGCTAGGGCGAGAGAAGTACTAGGAAGGGTGACCCCTCCTGGGAAGTCCTCCTGTTGAACCCCTTTTCGTGTTTTTCTTTTTTGATTACTTGTTGACAGACGATTTTCGGCTCAAATCATCGGAATCTCGATCGGGACCAGATAAGACATGTGAAATCAACGTAGCTCGGGCACTGCCGGATTTGGACAAAATTGTAGCCTAATTTGATTGTAAACGGGAAAACGAACGAGACTTATTACTCCGCAACGAGGTGGCGAGATTTTAGCCAAATTCCTTCTCTAAGACCCTCTAATTTGCGATTTTCCGCTTCTGTTAAGCTTCTGTTTCCTCGAGAAATCCGCTTAGGAAGTTCAAAATTCGATTTCGGTTCCATTTTATCGTATCCTAGGCATAATAATAGCTTTACATTCACTATTTCTTCTTCTTATTTTTTTTCTATTTTCTGGGAACATTTAACGATTTTTTTTGTCGTGCGGAAGGGTATGATGCAGATTACTCTGAAGACGGTTAACTCATTAAAAACAATTATTTCGACTGTTTTAACCTTAATTTACGTAAATGGTCGCGACACGAGGACTGCCCAGTGAGGTAACCCATCCTAGCTCTGCCATCGCGCCAGAACGCTTAACTTCATGGTTCTGATTGGGCGAGAGCAGTGCCGCATGTTGTCCAACGCCGCCCGCTCCACACGTACTCGAGGGATATAAAAATAAACATCCCACTCAATGTCGGGTGCGATCATACCAGCACTAATGCATCGGATCCTATCAGAACTCCGAAGTTAGGCGTGCTAGGGCAAGAGAAGTACTAGGAAGGGTAACCCCCTGGGAAGTCCTCGTGTTGCAGCCCTTTTCGTGTTTTTCTATTTTTTATTATTTGTTGACAGACGATTTTCGGCTCAAATCATCTGAATCTCGATCGGGACCAGATAAGACATGTGAAATCAACGTAGCTCGGGCACTGCCGGATTTGGACAAAATTGTAGCCTAATTTGATTGTAAACGGGCAAACGAAAGAGACTCATTACTCCGCAATGAGCTGGCGAGATTTTAGCCGAATTCCTTCTCTAAGACCCTCTAATTTGCGATTTTCCGCTTCTGTTAAGCTTCCATTTCCTCAAGAAATCCGTTTAGGAAGTCTGAAATTCGATTCCGGTTCCATTTTATCGTATCATTGGCATAATAATAGCTTTACATTCGCTATTTTCTTCTTCTTTTTTTTTCTATTTTCTGGGAATATTTAGCGATTTTTGTTGTCGTGAGTCGGTTTTGTGCAGAAGGGAACGACGCAGATTATTCTGGATATGGTTAACACATTAAAAACAATTATTTCGACTGTTTTAGCCATAAGTTACGTAAACGGTCGCGACACGAGGAATGCCCAGGGAGGTCACCGATCCTAGCTCTGTCATCGCGCCAGAACGCTTAACTTCATGGTTTTGATTGGGCGAGAGCAGTGCCACCTGTTGTCCATCGGCGCCCGCTCCACACGTACTCGAGGGATATAAGAATAAACATCTCACTCAATGTCGGGTGCGATCATACGAGCACTAATGCACCGGATCCCATCAAAACTCCGAAGTTAAGCGTGCTTCGGCGAGAGCAGTACTAGGATGGGTGACCCCCTAGGAAGTCCTCATGTTGCACCCCTTTTCGTGTTTTTCCATTTTTAATTACTTGTTGAGAGACGAATTTCAGCTCAAATCATCTGAATCTCGATCAGGACCAGATAAAACATGTGAAATCAACGTAGCACGGGCACTCCCGGTGTAATGCCCGAGATTTTGATTCTGTTAATCTGAGATTATTGATTAAGAATTGAGGTGATTATAGCCGGGCCATTTCGAGATCAGATTGGGCAAAACATATGAAAAGTACAATGTTTGGACAGAACTGTTGGCGCCCGAGCGGTAGGAAATGACCGCCCGAGCGCCAGTGTTCAATAAGAATACCATTCGGGCAGAACCTGTGGCGCACGAGCGGTAGAAAATTACCGCCCGAGCGCCAATGGATAACAAGCCGAGTACCGGGCAGAGTGTTCGGCGCCCGAGCGGTAGTTTATAACCGCCCGAGCGCCGACTGAAAATCAGGGAGAATGGGACAAATATCTTTACATGCATGAGATATATATATATATATATATATATATAAGTTTCCTTCTTCAGAATTTAGTAGGAAGAGTCGAGGATTTCTCTAAGAAATCCTTACGCCTTTTAGCGTATAGATTTGTGATTTGTGAACGTTCCGCCCGTCCGATTTTGAATCCGACTTCAGTACTGTGTTCCTATCGACGCAGGCTTCAACTAGACGTAAGTTTTGCTACGTTTTGATATGATTTGAAATTATGATGTTGAAGGAATCGGATATTATTCATATATGATGTTCTTGCGATATTAGACATTGTATAATCGAAACCAGACTGGAGAACAGATATCATATGAAATTGTTATGATTTTCGGAGTAGTTTTGGAGTCGATTTGATATCAGAATTGAATTGTTATCGATTATGAGATATTGGAAGTGATATCTGACTAATATGGTATTGTTGGGTATATCGATATTGTACCGTTATGCCATCGATAGTGAATTAGATTGAGTATTGAGCAGAACAGATTTGATTGGAGTAATGTATTGATATTATACTCCTCGATATTGTTATTGCCAGATTGATATTGTCAGGCTTTGAGTTCGAGACTTTGACAGAGTCAGAGTGACAGAAAGAAAGGTATAAATTAATGTTGAGTTGGGATTGCACAACTCGAGTGAGGTTTGACTCGAGTTTTCCTAAATCACATACCTAGTTTACTGCATTGATAATTGTAGTTAATGAGATTGATGTTTGTAGTCTATTGATTTATAGCCACTGCATGTTTTGACTACTGATTCGTTTAGTCATAGACTGATTCGTCTAGCTATCGGCCGAGTTGCCTAGCTACTTGGCTGATTCGCCTAGTCATCGGATGATTCGCCTAGTCCCTGACTGATTCGTCTAATTATTGGCTGATTCGCTTAATCCTTGACTGATTCGTCAATTCTGTGGCTGTTTCGCCCAGACACTGGATATAGGAATTATATCGATGCCGTTTAGGGTTGGGTCATTCCTATCGACTGAGATTCGATATAATTCTCAATATTCAAAACCGGGATCTCTAGATTAGGAATGAGTCAAGTCTGAGACGACGCGTTGTTTGAGTCAAGTCTGATACGACTAGTTGATTTACAGTTTTAATATCATACATGTTTGTTGATTGGCTGCATGTGAATGATATTTGTTATATGCTTTTGTATATGTTTTTATATGATTGCATGTTTACATTGTTTATACTGGGATTTATTCTCACCGGAGTTATCCGGCTGTTGTCTTGTTTTGTATGTGTGCATGACAACAGGTGGGACAGGCTCAGGGTCGAGAAGATGAGGAAAGATCGTGATTAGAGTGGAGGCTCCGGACTTGGATTAGAGATAGGGTTGGACACTTGATATTAGCAGTTAAACCTTAGTTGAATAAATGTATGTGGTACAGGACTTGTACTTTTATACTGAGATGTATATACGTTTTCTTTCACTACGTTCCGCATTTTAAAAAAAATTTAGACCCTGTTTTATAATTGATTAATTAGTCCCAATGATGATTAAGAAACATGATTAGCGTCCGGGCCCCCACACCCGGATTTGGACAAAATTGTTGCCTAATTAGATTGTAAACAGGAACACGAACGAGACTCATTACTCCGCAATGAGCTAGCGAGAGTTTAGCCGAATTCTTTCTCTAAGACCCTCTAATTTGCAATTTTCCGCTTCTGTTGAACTTCCGTTTCCTCGAGAAATCCGCTTAGGAAGTTTGAAATTCGATTTTGGTTCTATTTTATCATATCCCAGGCATAATAATAGCTTTACATTCGTTATTTTCTTCTTCTTATTTTTTTTCTATTTTCTGCTAACATTTAGCGATTTTTGTTGTCGTGAGCCGGTTCTGTTCTGAAGGGTATGATGCAGATTACTCTGGAGACGGTTAACTCATTAAAAATAATTATTTTGATTGTTTTAGCCTTAATTTACGTAAACGATCGCGACACAAGGACTGCTCAGGGAGGTCACCCATCCTAGCTCTGCCATCGCGCCAGAACGGTTAACTTCATTGTTCTGATTGGGCGAGAGCAGTGCCGCGTGTTGTCCATCGCCGCCCGCTCCACATGTACTCGAAGGATATAAGAATAAACATCCCACTCAATTGTCGAGTGCGATCATACCAGCAATAATGCACCGGATCCCATCAGAACTCCGAAGTTAAGCGTGCTTGGGCGAGAGCAGTGCTAGGATAAGCTACCCCCTGGAAAGTCCTCGTGTTGCACCCCTTTTTGTGTTTTTCTATTTTTGATTACTTGTTGACAGACGATTTTCGGCTCAAATCATCTGAATCTCGATCGGGACCAGATAAAACATCTGAAATCAACGTTGCTCGGGCACTGCCGGATTTGGAAAAAATTGTAGTCTAATTTGATTGTAAACGGGCAAACGAACGAGACTCCTTACTCCGCAATGAGCTGGCGAGATTTTAGCCGAATTCCTTCTCTATGACGCTCTAATTTGCGATTTTCCGCTTCTTATAAACTTTCGTTTCCTTGAGAAATACTCATAGGAAGTTTGAAATTTGATTCCTGTTCCATTTTATCGAATCCTAGGCATAATAATAGCTTTACATTCGCTATTTTCTTCTTTTTATTTTTTTTCTATTTTCTAGGAACATTTAGCGATTTTTGTTGTCGTGAGCCGGTTTTGTGTGGAAGGGTATGATGCAGATTATTCTGGAGATGGTTAACTCATTAAAAACAATTATTTCGATTGTTTTAGCCATAATTTACGTAAACGGTCGCGACACGAGGAATGCCCAGGGAGGTCACCCATCCTAGCTCGGTCATCGCGCCAGAACGCTTAACTTCGTGGTTCTGATTGTGCGAGTGCAGTGCCGCATGTTGTCCATCGCCGCCCGCTCCACACATACTCGAGGGATATAAGAATAAACATCCCACTCAATGTCGGGTGCAATCACACCAGTTAAAATGCACCGGATCCCATCAGAACTTCGAAGTTAAGCGTGCTTGGGCGAGAGCAGTACTAGGATGGGTGACCCCCTGGGATGTCCTCGTGATGCACCCTTTTTCGTGTTTTTATATTTTTGATTACTTGTTGACAGACGATTTTGGACTGAAGTTAAGCGTGCTTGGGCGAGAACATTACTAGGATGGGTGACCCCCTAGGAAGTCCTCGTGTTGCACCACTTTTCGTGTTTTTCCATTTTTAATGCTTGTTGATCGACGAATTTCGGCTCAAATCAGCTGAATTTCGATCAGGAACAGATAAAACATGTGAAATCAACGTAGCTCGGGCACTGCCGGATTTGGACAAAATTGTAGCCTAACTAGATTGTAAACGGGCAAACGAACGAGAATCATTACTCCGCAATGAGCTGGCGAGAGTTTAGCCGAATTCTTTCTCTAAGACCCTCTAATTTGCAATTTTCCGCTTCTGTTAAGCTTCCGTTTCCTCGAGAAATACGCTTAGGAAGTTCGAAATTCGATTCCGGTTCCATTTTATCCTATCCAAGGCATAATAATAGCTTTACATTCATTATTTTCTTCTTCTTATTTTTTTTTCTATTATCTGGGAACATTTAGCGATTTTTGTTGTCGTGAGCCGGTTCTGTACGGAAGGGTATGATGCAGATTACTCTGGAGACGGTTAACTCTTTAAAAACAATTATTTCGATTGTTTTATCCTTAATTTACGTAAACGGTCGCAAAACGAGGACTGCTCAGGAAGGTCACCCATCCTAGCTCTGTCATCGCGCCTAGAACGCTTAACTTCATGGTTCTGATTGGGCGAGAGCAGTGCCGCGTGTTTTCCATCGCCGCCCGCTCCACATGTACTCGAAGGATATAAGAATAAACATCCCACTAAATGTCGGATGCGATCATACTAGCACTAATGCATCGGACCCCATCAGAACTCCGAAGTTAAGCGTGCCTGGGCGAGAGCAGTACTAGGATGGGTGTCCCCCTAGGAAGTCCTCGTGTTTCACCCTTTTTCGTGTTTTTCTATTTTTGATTACTTGTTGACAGACGATTTTCGACTGAAGTTAAGCGTGCTTGGACGAGAGAAGTACTAGGAAGGGTGACCCCCTGGGAAGTCCTCCTGTTGCACCCCTTTTCGTGTTTTACCATTTTTAATTACTTGTTGACAGACGAATTTCGGCTCAAATCATCTGAATCTCGATCACGACCAGATAAAACATGTGAAATCAACGTAGAACGGGCACTGCCGGATTTGGACAAAATTGTAGCCTAATTAGATTGTAAACGGGCAAACGAACGAGACACGTTACTCCGCAATGACCTAGCGAGAGTTTAGCCGAATTCTTTCTCTAAGAACCTCTAATTTGAAATTTTCCGCTTCTGTTAAACTTCCGTTTCCTCGAGAAATCCGCTTAGGTAGTTTGAAATTCGATTCTGATTCCATTTTATCGTATCCCAGGCATAATAATAGCTTTACATTCGTTATTTTCTTCTTTTATTTTTTTTCTATTTTCTTGGAACATTTAGCGATTTTTGTTGTCGTGAGCCGGTTCTGTGCGGAAGGGTATGATCCAGATTACTCTGTAGACGGTTTACTCATTAAAAACAATTATTTCGATTGTTTTAGCCTTAATTTACGTAAACGGTCGCGACACGAGGACTGCTCAGGGAGGTCACCCATCCTAGCTCTGCCATCGCGCCAGAACGCTTAACTTCATGGTTCTGATTGGGCGTGAGCAGTGCCACGTGTTGTCCATCGCCGCCCTGCTCCACATGTACTCGAAGGATATAAGAATAAACATCGCACTCAATGTCGGGTGCGATCATACCAGAACTAATGCACCGGATCCCATCAGAACTCCGAATTTAAGCGTGCTTGGGCGAGAGCAGTACTAGGATGGTTGACCTCCTGGGAAGTCCTCGTGTTGCACCCCTTTTCGTGTTTTTCTATTTTTGATTACTTGTTGACAGACGATTTTCGGTTCAAATCATCTGAATCTCGATCGGGACCAGAAAAAACATGTGAAATAAACTTTGCTCGGGCATTGCCGGATTAGGAAAAAATTGTAGTCTAATTTGATTGTAAACAGGCAAACGAACGAGACTCCTTACTCCGCAAGGAGCTGGCGAGAGTTTAGCCGAATTCCTTCTCTAAGACCCTCGAATTTGCGATTTTCCGCTTCTGTTAAACTTTCGTTTCCCCGAGAAATCCTCATAGGAAGTTTGAAATTTGATTCCTGTTCCATTTTATCGTATCATAGGCATAATAATAGCTTTACATTCGTTATTTTCTTCTTCTTATTTTTTTTCTATTTTCTGGGAACATTTAGCGATTTTTGTTGTCGTGAGCCGGTTCTGTGCGGAAGGGTATGACGCAGATTATTCTGGAGATGGTTAACTCATTCAAAACAATTATTTCGACTGTTTTAGACATAATTTACGTAAAGGGTCGCGTCTAAAGGAATGCAAAGGAAGGTCACCCATCCTAGCTCTGCCATCGCGCCAGAACGCTTAACTTCGTGGTTCTGATTGGGCGAGAGCAGTGCCGCATGTTGTCCATCGCCGCCCGCTCCACACGTACTCAAGGGATATAAAAATAAACATCCCACTCAATGTCGGGTGCGATCATACCAGTCCTAATGAACCGGATCATTAGAACTCCGAAGTTAAGCGTCCTTGGGCGAGAGCAGTACTAGGATGGGAGACCCCCTGGGATGTCCTCGTGATGAACCCTATGTGTTTTTCTATTTTTGAATACTTGTTGACAGACGATTTTCGGCTGAAGTTAAGCGTGCTAGGGCGAGAGCAGTACTAGGATGGGTGACCCCCTAGGAAGTCCTCGTGTTGCACCCCTTTTCGTGTTTTTCCATTTTTAATTACTTGTTGACAGACGAATTTCGGCTCAAATCATCTGAATCTCGACCGGGACCAGATAAGACATGTGAAATCAACGTAGCTCGGGCACTGCCGGATTTGGACAAAATTGTTGCCTAATTTGATTGTAAACGGGCAAACGAACGAGACTCATTACTCCGCAATGAGCTGGCGAGAGTTTAGCCGAATTCTTTCTCTAAGACCCTCTAATTTGCAATTATCCGCTTCTGTTAAGCTTCCGTTTGCTCGAGAAATCCGCTTAGGAAGTTTAAAATTCGATTCTGGTTCCATTTTATCGTATCCCAGACATAATAATAGCTTTACATTCGCTATTTCTTGTTGTCGTGAGCCGGTTTTGTGCGGAAGGGTATGACGCAGATTATTCTGGAGATGGTTAACTCATTAAAAACAATTATTTCGACTGTTTTAGCAATAAGTTACGTAAACGGTCGCGACACGAGGAATGCCCAGGGAGGTAACCCATCCTAGCTCTGTCATCGCGCCAGAACGCTTAACTTCATGGTTCTGATTGGGCGAGAGCAGTGCCACGTGTTGTCCATGGCCGCCCGCTCCGCACGTACTCGAGGGATATAAGAATAAACAACCCACTCAATGTCGGGTGCGATCATACGAGCACTAATGCACCGGATCCCATCAGTACTCCGAAGTTAAGCGTGCTTCGGCGAGAGCAGTACTAGGATGGGTGACCCCCTTGAATGTCCTCGTGATGCATCCCTTTTCGTGTTTTTCTATTTTTGATTACTTGTTGACAGAAGATTTTCGGCTGAAAATAAGCGTGCTTGGGCGAGAGCAGTACTAGGATGGGTTACCCCCTAAGAAGTCCTCGTGTTGCACCCCTTTTCGCGTTTTTCCATTTTTAATTACTTGTTGACAGACGAATTTCGGCTCAAATCATCTGAATCTCGATCAGGACCAGATTAAACATGTGAAATCAACGTAGCTCGGGCACTGCCGGATTTGGACAAAATTTTAGCCTAATTAGATTGTAAACGGGCAAACGAACGAGACTCATTACTTAGCAATGAGCTGACGAGTAGCCGAATTCTTTCTCTAAGACTCTCTAATTTGCCATTTACCGCTTCTGTTAAGCTTCCATTTCCTCGAGAAATCCGCTTAGGAAGTTCCAAATTCAATTCTGGTTCCATTTTATCGTATCCCAAACATAATAATAGCTTTACATTCGTTATTTTCTTCTTCTTATTTTTTTTTCTATTTTCTGGGAACATTTAGCGATTTTTGTTATCGCGAGCCAGTTCTATACGGAAGGGTATGACGCAGATTACTCCGGAGACGATTAACTTATTAAAAACAATTATTTCGACTGTTTTATCCATATTTTACGTAAACGGTCGCGACACGAGGACTGCCCAGAGAGGTCCACCCATCCTAGCTCTGCCATCGCGCCAGAAAGCTTAACTTCATGGTTTTGAATATGGGCGAGAGCTAGTGCCGCATGTTGTTCCTCGCCGCCCGCTCCACACGTACTCGAAAGATATAAGAATAAACATCCCACTCAATGTCGAGTGCGATCATACCAGCACTAATGCACCGGATCCCATCAGAACTCCGAAGTTAAGCATGCCTGGACGAGAGCAGTACTAGGATGGGTGGCCCCCTGGAAAGTCCTCGTGTTGCACGCCTTTTCGTGTTTTTCTATTTTTGATTACTTGTTGACAGACGATTTTCGGCTGAAGTTAAGCGTGCTTGGGCGAGAGCAGTACTAGGATGGGTGACCCCCTAGAAAATCCTCGTGTTGCACCCCTTTTCGTGTTTTCCATTTTATCGTATCCCAGGCAAAATAATAGCTTTACATTCGCTATTTTCTTCTTCTTCTTATTTTTTTCTATTTTCCGGGAACATTTACCGATTTTTGTTGTCGTGAGCCGGTTCTGTGCGGAAGGGTATGAAGCAGATTACTCCGGAGACGGTTAACTCATTAAAAACAATTATTTCTACTGTTTTATCCATAATTTACGTAAACGATTGCGACACGAGGACCGCCCAGGGAGGTCACCCATCCTAGCTCCGCCATCGCGCCAGGACGCTTCACTTCATGGTTCTAATTGGGTGAGAGCAGTGCCGCGTGTTGTCCATCGCCCGCTCCACATGTACTCGTAGGATATAAGAATAAACATCCCACTCAATGTCGGGTGCGATCATACCAGCAATAATGCACCGCATCCCATCAGAACTCCGAAGTTAAGCGTGCTTCGGCGAGAACAGTACTAGGATGGGTGACCCCCTGGAATGTCCTTGTGATGCATCCCTTTTCGTGTTTTTCTATTTTTGATTACTTGTTGACAGAAGATTTTCGGCTGAAGTTAAGCGTGCATGGGCTAGAGCAGTACTTGGATGGGTGACCCCCTAGGAAGTCCTCGTGTTGCACCCCTTTTCGTGTTTTTCCATTTTTAATTACTTGTTGACAGACGAATTTCGGCTCAAATCATCTGAATCTCGATCAGGACCAGATAAAACTTGTGAAATCAACGTAGCTCGGGCACTGCCGGATTTGGACAAAATTTTAGCCTAATTAGATTGTAAACGGGCAAACGAACGAGACTCATTACTCAGCAATGAGCTGACGAGTAGCCGAATTCTTTCTCTAAGACTCTCTAATTTGCCATTTTCCGCTTCTGTTAAGCTTCCATTTCCTCGAGAAATCCGATTAGGAAGTTCGAAATTCGATTCTGGTTCCATTTTATCGTATCCCAAACATAATAATAGCTTTACATTCGTTATTTTCTTCTTCTTATTTTTTTTTCTATTTTCTGGGAACATTTATCTATTTTTGTTGTCGTGAGCCGGTTCTGTGCGGAAGGGTATGACGCAGATTATTCTGGAGATGGTTAACTCATTCAAAACAATTATTTCGACTGTTTTAGCCATAATTTACGTAAACGGTCGCGACACAAGGAATGCAAAGGGAGGTCACCCATCCTAGCTCTGTCATCGCGCCAGAACGCTTAACTTCGTGGTTCTGATTGGGCGAGAGCAGTGCCGCATGTTGTCCATCGCCGCCCGCTCCACACGTACTCGAGGGATATAAGAATAAACATCCCACTCAATGTCGGGTACGATCATACCAGCCCTAATGCACCGGATCATTAGAACTCCGAAATTAAGCGTGCTTGGGCGAGAGCAGTACTAGGATGGGAGACCTCCTGGGACGTCCTCGTGATGAACCCTATGTGTTTTTCTATTTTTGAATACTTGTTGACAGACGATTTTCGGCTGAAGTTAAGCGTGCTTAGGGCGAGAGCAGTACTAGGATGGGTGACCCCCTAGGAAGTCCTCGTGTTGCACCCCTTTTCGTGTTTTTCCATTTTTAATTACTTGTTGACAGACGAATTTCGGCTCAAATCATCTGAATCTCAATCAGGACTAGATAAAACATGTGAAATCAATGTAGCTCGGGTATTGCCGGATTTGGACAAAATTGTAGCCTAATTTGATTGTAAACGGGTAAACAAACGACACTCCTTACTCCGCAATGAGCTGGCGAGAGTTTAGCCGAATTCCTTCTCTAAGACCCTCTAATTTGCTATTTTCCGCTTCTGTTAAGCTTCCGTTTCCTCGAGAAATCCGCATAGGAAGTTTGAAATTCGATTCCGATTCAATTTTATCGTATCTTAAGAATAATAATAGCTTTACATTCGCTTACTCTTCTTCTTATTTTTTTTTCTATTTTCTGGGAACATTTACCGATTTTTGTTGTCGTGAGCCGATTCTGTGCGGAATGGTATGACGCAGATTACTCCGGAGACGGTTAACTCATTAAAAACAATTATTTCGACTGTTTTATCCATAATTTACGTAAACGGTCACGACACGAGGACTGCCCAAGGAGGTCACCCATCCTAGCTCTGCCATCGCGCTTCACTTCATGGTTTTGATTGGGTGAGAGCAGTGCCGCCTGTTCTCCATCGCCCGCTCCACACGTACTCGAGGGATATAAGAATAAACATCCCACGCAATGTCGGGTGCGATCATACCAGCACTAATGCACCGGATCTCATCAGAACTCCAAAGTTAAGCGTGCTTGGGCGAGAGCAGTATTAGGATGGATGACCCATTGGGAATTCCTCGTGTTGCACCCCTTTTCGTGTTTTTCTATTCTTGATTACTTGTTGAATGACGATTTTCAGCTCAAATCATCTGAATCTCGATCGGGACCAGATAAGACATGTGAAATCAACGTAGCTCGGGCACTGCCGTATTTGGACAAAATTGTAGTCTAATTTGATTGTAAACGGGCAAACGAACGAGATTCATTACTCCGCAATGAGCTGGCGAGAATTTAGCCGAATTCCTTCTCTAAGACCCTCTAATTTGCTATTTTCCGCTTCTGTTAAGATTCTGTTTCCTCGAGAAATCCGCTTAGGAAGTTCGAAATTTGATTCCGGTTCCATTTTATCGTATCCTAGGCATAATAATAGCTTTACATTCGCTATTTTCTTATTCTTATTTTTTACTATTTTCTGGAAAAATTTAGAAATTTTTGTTGTCGTGAGCCGGTTCTGTGCGGAAGGGTATGACGCATATAACTCCGGAGAAGGTTAACTCATTAAAAACAATTATTTCGACTGTTTTAGCCATAATTTACGTAAACAGTTGCGATCCGAGGACTTCCCGGGCGGTCACCCACCCTAGCTCTGCCATCGCGCCAGAACGCTTAACTTCATGGCTCTGATTGGGCGAGAGCAGTGCCGCGTTTTGTCCATCGCCGCCCGTTCCACACGTACTCGAGGGATATAAGAATAAACATCCCACTCAATGTCGGATGCGATCATACCAGCACTAATGCACTGGATCCCATCAGATCTCCGAAGTTAAGCGTGCTTGGGCGAGAGCAGTACTAGGATGGGTGACTCATTAGGAAGTCCTCGTGTTGCACCCCTTTTCGAGTTTTTCTATTTTTGATTAATTGATGACAGATGATTTTCGGCTCAAATCATCTGAATCTCGATCGGGACCAGATAAGGACATGTGAAATCAACGTAGCTCGGGCAATGCCGGATTTGGACAAAATTGTAGCCTAATTTGATTATAAACGGGCAAACGAACGAGACTCATTACTCCGCAATGAGCTGGCGAGATTTTAGCCGAATTCCTTCTCTAAGACCCTCTAATTTGCGATTTTCCGCTTCTGTTAAGCTTCCGTTTCCACGAGAAATCAGCTTAGGAAGTTCGAAATTCAATTCTGGTTCAATTTTATCCTATCCCAGGCATAATAATTGCTTTAATTCGTTGTTTTCTTCTTCTTATTTTTTTTCTATTTTCTGAGAACATTTAGCGACTTTTGTTGTCGTGAGCCGGTTCTGTGCGGAAGGGTATGATGCAGATTACTTTAGAGACGGTTAACTCATTAAAAACAATTATTTCGATTGTTTTAGCCTTAATTTACGTAAACGGTCGTTACACGAGGACTGCTCAGGGAGGTCACCCATCCTAGCTCTGCCATCTCGCCAGAACGCTTAACTTCATGGTTCTGATTGGGAGAGAGCAGTGCCGCGTGTTGTCCATCGCCGCCCACTCCACACGTACTCGAGGGATATAAGAAAAAACATCCCACTCAATGTCGGGTGCGATCATACCAGCACTAATGCACCGGATCCCATCAGAACTCCGAAGTTAAGTGTGCTTGGGCGAGAGCAGTACTAGGATGGGTGACCCCCTGAGATGTCCTCGTGATGCACCCCTTTTCGTATTTTTCTATTTTTGATTACTTGTTGACAGACGATTTTCGGCTGAAGTTAAGCGTGCTTGGGCGAGAGCAGTACTAGGATGGGTGACCCCCTAGAAAGTCCTCGTGTTGCACCCCTTTTCGTGTTTTTCCATTTTTAATTACTTATTGACAGACGAATTTCGGCTCAAATCATCTGAATCTCGATTCAGACCGGATAAAACATGTGAAATCAACGTAGCTCGGGAACCGCCGGATTTGGACAAAATTGTAGCCAAATTATATTGTAAACGGGCAAACGAACAAGACTCATTACTCCGCAATGAGCTGGCGAGAGTTTAGCCGAATTATTTCTCTAAGACCCTCTAATTTGCAATTTTCCGCTTCTGTTAAGCTTCCGTTTCTACGAGAAATCCGCTTAGGAAGTTCGAAATTCGATTCTGGTTCCATTTTATTGTATCCCAGGCATAATAATTGCTTTACATTCGTTGTTTTCTTCTTCTAATTTTTTTTCTATTTTCTGGGAATATTTAGCGACATTTGTTGTCGTGAGCCGGTTCTGTGCAAAAAGGGTATGATGCAGATTACTCTGGAGACGGTTAACTCATTAAAAACAATTATTTCGATTGTTTTAGCCTTAATTTACGTAAACGATCGCGACACGAGGACTGCTCAGGGAGGTCACCCATCCTAGCTCCGCCATCGCGCCAGAACGCTTAACTTCATGGTTCTGATTGGGCGAGAGCAGTGCCGCGTGTTCTTCATCGCCGCCAGCTCTACACGTACTTGAGGGATATAAGAATAAACATCCCACTCAATGTCCGGTGCGACTATACCAGCACTAATGCAACGGCTCCCATCAGAACTCCGAAGTTAAGCGTGCTTGGGCGAGACCAGTACTAGGATGGGTGACCCCCTGGGAAGTCCTCGTGTTGCACCCCTTTTCGTGTTTTTCTATTTTTGATTACTTGTAGACAGACGATTTTTGGCTCAAATCCTCTGAATCTCGATCGGGACCAGATAAAACATGTGAAATTAACGTAGCTCGGGCACTGCCGGATTTGGACAAATTTTTAGCCTAATTTGATTGTAAACGGGCAAACAAACGAGACTCATTACTCCGCAATGAGCAGGCGAGAGTTTAGCCGAATTCTTTTTCGAAGACCCTCTAATTTGTGATTTTCCGCTTCTGTTAAGCTTCCGTTTCCTCGAGAAATACGCTTAGGAAGTTCGAAATTTGAGTCCGGTTCCATTTTATCGTAACCCAGGCATAATAATAGTTTTAAATTCGCTATTTTATTCTTCTTTTTTTTTTCTATTTTCTGGGAACATTTAGCGATTTTAGTTGTCGTGAGCCGGTTATGTGCGGAAGGGTATGACGCAGATTACTCCAGAGACGGTTAACTCATTAAAAACAATAATTTCGATTGTTTTAGCTATAATTTACGTAAACGGTCGCATCACGAGGACTGCCCAGAGAGGTCACCCATCCTAGCTCTGCCATCGCGCCAGATCGCTTAACTTCATGGTTTTGATTGGGCGAGAGCAGTGCCGCGTGTTGTCCATCCCGCCCGCTCCACAGGTACTCGAGGAATATAAGAATAAACATCCCACTCAATGTCAGGTGCGATCATACCAGCACTAATGCACCGGATCCCATCAAAACTCTGAAGTTAAGCGTGCTTGGACGAGAGAAGTACTAGGATGGGTGACCCCTTGGGAAGTCCTCGTGTTGCACCCCTTTTCGTGTTTTTCTATTTTTGATTACTTGTTGACAGACGATTTTCGGCTCAAATCATCTGGATCTCGATCGAGACCAGATAAGACATGTGAATCAACGTGGCTCGGGCACTGCCGGATTTGGACAAAATTGTGGGCTAATTTGATTGTAAACGGGCAAACGAACGAGACTCATTACTCTGCAATGAGCTGACGAGATTTTAGCCGAATTCCTTCTCTAAGACCCTCTAATTTGCGATTTTCCGCTTCTGTTAAGCTTCCGTTTCTTCGAGAAATCCGTTTAGGAAGTCCGAAATTCGATTCCGGTTCTATTTTATCGTATCCCAGGCATAATAATAGCTTTACATTCGCTATTTTTTTCTTCTTATTTTTTTCTATTTTCTTGGAACATTAAGCGATTTTTCTTGTCGTGAGCCGCTTCTGTGCGAAAGGGTATGACGCAGATTACTCCAGAGACGATTAACTCATTAAAAACAATTATTTTGACTGTTTTAGCCATATTTTACGTAAACGGTCGCGACACGAGGACTGCCCAGGGAGGTCACCCATCCTAGCTCTGCCATCGCGCCAGAAAGCTTAACTTCAAGGTTCTGATTGGGCGAGAGCAGTGCCGCGTGTTGTTCCTCGCCGCCCGCTCCACACGTACTCGAAAGATATAAGAATAAACATCCCACTCAATGTCTGGTGCGATCATACCAGCACTAATGCACCGGATCCCTTCAGAACTCCGAAGTTAAGCGTGCCTGGGCGAGAGCAGTACTAGGATGGGTGGCCCCCTGGAAAGTCCTCGTGTTGCACCCCTTTTCGTGTTTTTCTATTTCTGATTACTTGTTGACAGACGATTTTCGGCTCAAATCATCTGAATCTCGATCGAGACCAGATAAGACATGTGAATCAACGTAGCTCGGGCACTGCGGATTTGGACAAAATTGTAGCCTAATTTTATTATTAACGGGCAAGCGAACGAGACTCATTACTCTGCAATTTTCCGCTTCAGTTAAGCTTGCGCTTCCTCGAGAAATCCGTTTAGGAAGTCCGAAATTCGATTCCGGTTCTATTTTATCGTATCCCAAGCATAATAATAGCTTTACATTCGCTATTTTCTTCTTCTTATTTTTTTTTCTATTTTCTGAGAACATTTAGCTATTTTTGTTGTCGTGAGCCGCTTCTGTGCGGAAGGGTATGACGCAAATTACTCCGGAGACGTTTAACTCACTAAAAACAATTATTTTGACTGTTTTATCCATATTTTACGTAAACAGTCGCGACACGAGGAATGCCTAGGGAGGTCACCCATCCTAGCTCTGCCATCGCGCTAGAACGCTTAACTTCATGGTTTGGATTGGGCGAGAACAGTGCCGCGTGTTGTCCATCGCCGCCCGCTCCCCATATACTCGAGGGATATAAGAATAAACATCCCACTCAATGTCAGGTGCGATCATACCAGTACTAATTCACCGGATTCCATCAGAACTCCGAAGTTAAGCGTGCTTGGTCGAGAGCAGTACTAGGATGGGTGACCCCTTGGGAAGTCCTCGTGTTGCAACCCCTTTTCGTGTTTTTGTAATTTTGATTACTTGTTGACACCAACGATTTTTGGCTCAAATCATTCTGAATCTCGATCGGGACAAGATAAGACATGTGAAATCAACGTAGACTCGGGCACTGCAGGATGTAGACAAAATTGTAGGCTAAGTTGATTGTAAACGGGCAAACGAACGAGACCGTATTACTCCGCAATTTGCTGGCGAGATTTTTAGCCGAATTTCTTCTCTAAGACCCTTCTAATTGGCGATTTCTTCCGCTTCTGTTAAGAAGCTCAGTTCCTCGAGAAAATCCGCCTTAGGAGTTCGAAATTTGATTCATGTGCGGAAGGGTATGAACGCAAATTACTTCGGAGACGGTGTAACCTCATTAAAAAACAATGATTTCGACTGTTTTAGGCATAATTTACGTAAACGGTCGCGACACGAGGACTTCTCAGGGAGGTCACTCATCCTAGCTCCGCCATCGCGTGTTGTCCATCGCCGCCCGCTCCACACGTACTCGAGGGATATAAAAATAAACATCCTACTCAATGTCGGGTGCGATCGTACCAGCACTAATGCACCGGATCCCATCAAAACTCCGAAGTTAAGCGTGCTTGGTCGAGAGAAGTACTAGGATGGGTGACCCCCTGGAAAGTCCTCGTGTTGCACCCCTTTTCGTGTTTTTCTATTTTTGATTACTCGTTGACAGACGATTTTCGGCTCAAATCATCTGAATCTTGATATGGACCAGATAAGACATGAGAAATCAACGTAGCTCGGGTGCTGCCGGATTTGGACAATATTGTAGGCTAATTTGATTGCAAACATGCTACGAACAAGACTCATTACTGTGCAATGAGGTGGAGAGATTTTAGCCGAATTCTTTCTCTGAGACACTCTAATTTGCGATTTTCCGCTTCTGTTAAGCTTCTGTTTTCTCGAGAAATCCGCTTAGGAAGTTCGAAATTCGATTCCGGTTCCATTTTATCGTATCCCAGGCATAATAACGGATTTACATTCGCTATTTTCTTCTTCTTATTTTTTTCTATTTGCTAGAAAAATTTAGCAATTTTTGTTGTCGTAAGCCGGTTCTGTGCGGAAAAGTTTGACGCAGATTACTCCAGAGACTGTTAACTCATTAAAACATTTAATTCGACTGTTTTATCCATAATTTACGTAAACAGTCGCGACACGAGGACTGCCCAGGGAGGTCACCCATCCTAGCTCTGCCATAGCGCCAGAACGCTTAACTTCATGGTTCTGATTGGGCGAGAGCAGTGACGCGTGTTGTCCATCGCCGCCCGTTCCAAACGTACTCGAGGAATATAAGAATAAACATCCCACTCAATGTCGGGTGCGATGACCCCTTGGGAAGTCCTCGTGTCGCACCCCTTTTCGTGTTTTTCTATTTTTGATTACTCGTTGATAGACGATTTTCGGCTCAAATCATCTGAATCTTGATCGGGACCAGATAAGACATGAGAAATCAACGTAGCTCGGGTGCTGCCGGATTTGGACAATATTGTGGGCTAATTTGATTGCAAACATGCTACGAACAAGACTCATTACTGCGCAATGAGATGGAGAGATTTTAGCCGAATTCTTTCTCTGAGACACTCTAATTTGCGATTTTCCGCTTCTGTTAAGCTTCTGTTTTCTCGAGAAATCCGCTTAGGAAGTTCGAAATTCGATTCCGGTTCCATTTTATCGTATCCCAGGCATAATAACGGATTTACATTCGCTATTTTCTTCTTCTTATTTTTTTTCTATTTGCTAGAAAAATTTAGCAATTTTTGTTGTCGTAAGCCGGTTCTGTGCGGAAAAGTTTGACGCAGATTACTCCGGAGACGGTTAACTCATTAAAAACAATTAATTCGACTGTTTTATCCATAATTTACGTAAACAGTCGCGACACGAGGACTGCCCAGGGAGGTCACCCATCCTAGCTCTACCATAGCGCCAGAACGCTTAACTTCATGGTTCTGATTGGGCGAGAGCAGTGACGCGTGTTGTCCATCGCCGCCCGTTCCAAACATACTCGAGGAATATAAGAATAAACATCCCACTCAATGTCGGGTGCGATGACCCCCTGGGAAGTCCTCGTGTTGCACCCCTTTTCGTGTTTTTCTATTTTTGATTACTCGTTGACAGACGATTTTCGGCTCAAATCATCTGAATCTTGATCGGGACCAGATAAGACATGAGAAATCAACGTAGCTCGGGTGCTGCCGGATTTGGACAATATTGTAGGCTAATTTGATTGCAAACATGCTACGAACAAGACTCATTACTGCGCAATGAGGTGGAGAGATTTTAGCCGAATTCTTTCTCTGAGACACTCTAATTTGCGATTTTCCGCTTCTGTTAAGCTTCTGTTTTCTCGAGAAATCCGCTTAGGAAGTTCGAAATTCGATTCCGGTTCCATTTTATCGTATCCCAAGCATAATAACGGATTTACATTCGCTATTTTCTTCTTCTTATTTTTTTTCTATTTGCTAGAAAAATTTAGCAATTTTTGTTGTCGTAAGCCGGTTCTGTGCGGAAAAGTTTGACGCAGATTACTCCGGAGACGGTTAACTCATTAAAAACAATTAATTCGACTGTTTTATCCATAATTTACGTAAACAGTCGCGACACGAGGACTGCCCAGGGAGGTCACCCATCCTAGCTCTGCCATAGCGCCAGAACGCTTAACTTCATGGTTCTGATTGGGCGAGAGCAGTGACGCGTGTTGTCCATCGCCGCCCGTTCCAAACGTACTCGAGGAATATAAGAATAAACATCCCACTCAATGTCGGGTGCGATCATACCAGCACTAATGCACTGGATCCCATCAGAACTCCGTAGTTAAGCGTGCTTGGGCGAGAGCAATTCTAGGATGGGTGACCCCCTGGAAGTCATCGTGTTGCACCCCTTTTCGTGTTTTTCTATTTTTGATTACTTGTTGACAGACGATTTTCGGCTCAAATAATCTGAATCTCTATCGGGACCAAATAAGATATGTGAAATAAACGTAGCTCGGGCACTGCCGGATTTGGACAAAATTGTAGGCTAATTTGATTGTAAACGGGCAAACGAACAATACTCATTACTTCGCAATGAGCTGGCGAGATTTTAGCCGAATTCCTTCTTTAAGACCCTCTAATTTGCGATTTTCCGCTTCTGTTAAGCTTCCGTTTCCTCGAGAAATCCGTTTAGGAAGTCCGAAATTCGATTCCGGTTCCATTTTATCGTATCCCAGGCATAATAACAGCTTTACATTCTCTATTTTCTTCTTTTTTTTTTTTCTATTTTCTGGGAACATTTAGCGATTTTTGTTGTCGTGAGCCGGTTCTGTGCGGAAGGGTATGACGCAGATTACTCCAGAGACGGTTAACTCATTAAAAACAATTATTTTGATTGTTTTATCCATAATTTACGTAAACGATCGCGACACGAGGACTTTCGAGGAGGTCACCCATCCTTGCTCTGCCATCGCGCCAGAACGCTTAACTTCATGGTTCTGTTTGGGCGAGAGCAGTGTCGCGTTTTGTCCATCGCCGCCCGCTCCACACGTACTCGAGGGATATAAGAATAAACATCCTACTCAATGTCGGGTGCGATCATACCAGCAATAATGCACCGGATCCCATCAGAACTCTGAAGTTAAGCGTGCTTGGTGAGAGCAGTACTAGGATGGCTGACCCCTAGGGAATTCCACGTGTTGCACCCCTTTTCGTGTTTTTCTATTTTTGTTTACTTGTTGACAGACGATTTTTGGCTCAAATCATCTGAATCTCGATCGGGACCAGATAAGACATGAGAAATCAATGTAGCTCGGGCACTGCCGGATGTGGAGAAAATTGTAGGCTAATTTGATTGTAAACAGGCAAACGAACGAGACTCCTTACTCCGCAATGAGCTGGCAAGATTTTAGCCGACTTTCTTCTCTAATACCCTCTAATTTGCGATTTTACGCTTCTGTTAAGCTTCTATTTCCTCGAGAAATCCGCCTAGGAATTCCGAAATTCGATTTCGGTTCTATTTTATCGTATTCTAGGAATAATAACGGATTTACATTTGCTATTTTCTCCTTCTTATTTTTTTCTATTTTCTGGGAACATTTAGTGATTTTTGTTGTCATGAGACGGTTCTGTGCGGAAGTGTATGACGCAGATTACTCCAGAGACGGTTAACTAATTAAAAACAAGTATTTTGACTGTTTTATCCATAATTTACGTAAACGGTCGCGACACGAGGACTTCCCAGGGAGGTCACCCATCTAGCTCTGCATTCGCGCCAGAACGCTTAACTTCATGGTTCTGATTGGGCAAGAGCAGTGCCGCGTGTTGTCCATCATCGCAACATCCCACTCAATGTCGGTTGCGATCATACCAGCACTAATGCACCGGATCCATCAGAACTCCGAAGTTAAGCGTGCTTGGGCAAGAGCAGTACTAGGATGGGTGACCCCAGGAAGTCCTTGTGTTGCACCCCTTTTCGTGTTTTTCTATTTTTGATTGCTTGTTGACAGACGATTTTCGGCTCAAATCATCTGAATCTCGATCGAGACCAGATAAGACATGTGAAATGAACGTAGCTCGGGCACTGCTGGATTTGGACAAACTTGTAGGCTAATTTAATTGTAAACGGGCAAACGAACGAGACTCGTTACTCCGCAATGACTTGACGAGAGTTTAGCTTAATTCCTTCTCTAAGACCCTCTAATTTTCGATTTTCCGCTTCTGTTAAGCTTTCGTTTCTTCGAGAAATCTGCTTAGGAAGTTCGAAATTTGATTTCGGTTCCATTTTATCGTATCCCAGGCATAATAATAGCTTTACATTCGCTATTTTCTTCTTCTTATTTTTTTTTCTATTTTTTTATGGGAACATTTAGCTATTTTTGTTGTCGTGAGCCGGTTCTGTGCGGAAGTGTATGACGAAGATTACTCCGGAGACAGTTAACTCATTAAAAACAATTATTTCGACTGTTTTATCTATAATTTTCGTAAACGGTCGCGACACGAGGACTGCCCAGGGAGGTCACCCATCCTAGCTCTGCCATCGCGCCAGAACGCTTAACTTCATGGTTTGGATTGGACGAGAACAGTTCCGCGTGTTGTCCATCGCCTCCCGTTCCACATGTACTCGAGGGATATAAGAATAAACATCCCACTCAATGTCGGGTGCGATCATACCAGCACTAATGAACCGGATCCCATCAGAACTCTGAAGTTAAGCGTGCTTGGGTGAGAGCAGTACTAGGATGGCTAACCCCTAGGGAATTCCTCGTGTCGCACCCAATTTCGTGTTTTTCTATTTTTGATTATTTGTTGACATACGATGTTTGGCTCAAATCATCTGAATCTCGATCGTGACTAGATAAGACATGTGAAATCAACGTAGCTCGGGCACTGCCGGATTTGGAGAAAATTGTAGGCTAATTTGATTGTAAATGGGCAAACGAACGAGACTCGTTACTCCGCAATGAGATGGCAAGATTTTAGCCGAATTCCTTCTCTAAGTCCCTCTAATTTGCGATTTTACGCTTCTGTTAAGCTTCCGTTTCCTCAAGAAATCCGCTTAGGAAGTTCGAAATTCGATTCCGGTTTCATTTTATCGTATCCCAGGCATAATAATAGCTTTTCATTCGCTATTTTCTTTTTCTTATTTTTTTTTATTTTTTGGGAACATTTAACGATTTTTGTTGTCGTGAGCCGGTTCTGTGCGGAAGGGTATGACGCATATTACTCTGGAGACGGTTAACTCATTAAAAACAATTATTTCGATTGTTTTATCCATAATTTACGTAAACGGTCGTGACACGAGGACATTCAAGGGAGATCACCCATCCTAGCTCTGCCATCGTCGCCCGCTCCACACGTACTCGAGGGACATAAGAATAAACATCCCACTCAATGTCGGATGCTATCGAACCAGCACTAATGCACTGGATCCCATCAGAACTTTGAAGTTAAGCGTGCTTGGGCGAGAGCAGTAGTAGGATGGCTGACCCCTAGGGAATTCCTCGTGTTGCACCCCATTTCGTGTTTTTCTATTTTTGATTACTTGTTGACAGATGATTTTTTGCTCAAATCATCTGAATCTCGATCGGGACCAGATAAGACATGTGAAATCAACGTAGCTCGGGCACTGTCAGATTTGGAGAAAATTGTAGGCTAATTTGATTGTAAACGGGCAAACGAACGCGACTCGTTACTCCGCAATGAGCTGACAAGATTTTAGCCGAATTCCATCTCTAAGACCCTCTAATTTGCGATTTTCCGGTTCCATTTTATCGTATCCCAGGCATAATAATAGCTTTACATTCGCTATTTTCTTCTTCATATTTTTTTTTTCTATTTTCTGGGAACATTTAGCGATTTTTGTTGTCGTGAGCCGGTTCTGTGCGGAAGGATATGAGTAGATTAGTCCGGAGATGGTTAACTTATTAAAAAAAATTATTTCGACAGTTTTATCCATAATTTACGTAAACGGTCGCGACACGAGGACTTTCCAGGGAGGTCACCCATCAGAACTCCGAAGTTAAGCGTGCTTGGGCGAGAGCAGTACTAGGATGGGTGACCCCCTGGAAGTCCTCGGGTTGCACCCCTTTTCGTGTTTTTTTTTATTACTTGTTGACAGACGATTTTCAGCTCAAATCATCTAAATCTCGATCGGGACCAGATAAGACATGTGAAATCAACGTAGCTCGGGCACTGCCGGATTTTAACAAAATTGTATGCTAATTTGATTGTAAACGGGCAAACGAACGAGACTCATTACTCCGCAATGAGATGACGAGATTTTATCCTAATTCCTTCTCTAAGACCCTCTAATTTGCGATTTTCCGCTTCTGTTAAGCTTCCGTTTCCTCTAGAAATCCGCTTAGGAAGTTCGAAATTCGATTCCGATTCCATTTTATCGTATCCCAGGCATAATAATAGCTTTACATTCTCAATTTTCTTCTTCTTATTTTTTTTTCTATTTTTTGGGAACATTTAGCGATTTTTGTTGTCGTGAGCCGGTTCTATGCGGAAGTATATGACATAGATTACTCCGGAAACGGTTAACTCATTAAAAACAATTATTATAACTGTTTTATACATAATTTACGTAAACGGTCGCGACATGAGGACTTCCCAGGGAGGTCACCCATCCTAGCTCTGCCATCGCGCCAGAAGGCTTAACTTCATGGTTCTGATTGGGCGAGAGCAGTGCCGCGTGTTGTCCATCACCGCATGCTCCACACGTACTCGAGGGATATAAGAATAAACATCCCACTCAATGTCGGGTGCGATCATACCAACACTAATGCATCGGATCCCATCAGAACTCTGAAGTTCAGCGTGCTTGGACGAGAGCAGTACTAGGATGGGTGACCCTCTGGGAAGTCCTCGTGTTGAATCCCTTTTCGTGTTTTTCTATTTTTGATTACTTCCTGACAGACTATTTTCAGATCAAATCATCTGAATCTCGATCGTGACCAGAAAAGACATGTGAAATTAACGTAGCTCGGGCACTGCCTGATTTGGACAAAATTGTAGGCTAGTTTGATTGTAAACGGGAAAATGAACGAGACTCGTTGCTCCGCAATGAGCTTGAAAGATTTTAACTTAATTCCTTCTCTAAGACCCTTTAATTTGCAATTTTCCGCTTCTGTTAAAATTCCGTTTCCTCGAGAAATCCGCTAAGGAAGTCCGAAATTCGATTCCGATTCCATTTTATCGTATCCCAAGCATAATAATATCTTTACATTCGTTATTTTCTTATTCTTATTTTTCTATTTTCTCGGAACATTTAGCGATTTTTATTGTCGTGAGTCGGTTTTGTGCGGAAGGGTATGACGCAGATTACTCCGGAGATGGTAAACTGATTATAAACAATTACTTCTACTGTTTTAGCCATAATTTACGTAAACGGTCGCGACACGAGAACTTCCCAGGGAGGTCACCCACCCTAACTCTGCAATCGCGCCAGAACGCTTAACTTCATTGTTCTGTTGGGCGAGAGCAGTGCCGCGTGTTGTCTATCGCCGCCCGCTCCACTCGTACTCGAGAGATGTAAACGGTCAAACGAACAAGACTCATTCCTCCGCAATGAGCTGGCGAGATTTTAGCCGAATTCCTTCTCTAAGACCCTCTAATTTGCGATTTTCCGATTCTGTTAAGCTTCCGTTTCCTCGAGAAATCCGCTTAGGAATACCAAAATTCGATTCCGGTTCCATTTTATCATATCCAAGGCATAATAATAGCTTTACATTCGCTATTTTCTTCTTCTTATTTTTTTTTCTATTTTTTGGGAACATTTAGCGATTTTTGTTGTCGTGAGCCGGTTCTATGCGGAAGTATATGACATAGATTACTCCGGAAACGGTTAACTCATTAAAAACAATTATTATAACTGTTTTATACATAATTTACGTAAACGGTCGCGACATGAGGACTTCCCAGGGAGGTCACCCATCCTAGCTCTGCCATCGCGCCAGAAGGCTTAACTTCATGGTTCTGATTGGGCGAGAGCAGTGCCGCGTGTTGTCCATCACCGCATGCTCCACACGTACTCGAGGGATATAAGAATAAACATCCCACTCAATGTCGGGTGCGATCATACCAACACTAATGCATCGGATCCCATCAGAACTCTGAAGTTCAGCGTGCTTGGACGAGAGCAGTACTAGGATGGGTGACCCTCTGGGAAGTCCTCGTGTTGAATCCCTTTTCGTGTTTTTCTATTTTTGATTACTTCCTGACAGACTATTTTCAGATCAAATCATCTGAATCTCGATCGTGACCAGAAAAGACATGTGAAATTAACGTAGCTCGGGCACTGCCTGATTTGGACAAAATTGTAGGCTAGTTTGATTGTAAACGGGAAAATGAACGAGACTCGTTGCTCCGCAATGAGCTTGAAAGATTTTAACTTAATTCCTTCTCTAAGACCCTTTAATTTGCAATTTTCCGCTTCTGTTAAAATTCCGTTTCCTCGAGAAATCCGCTAAGGAAGTCCGAAATTCGATTCCGATTCCATTTTATCGTATCCCAAGCATAATAATATCTTTACATTCGTTATTTTCTTATTCTTATTTTTCTATTTTCTCGGAACATTTAGCGATTTTTATTGTCGTGAGTCGGTTTTGTGCGGAAGGGTATGACGCAGATTACTCCGGAGATGGTAAACTGATTATAAACAATTACTTCTACTGTTTTAGCCATAATTTACGTAAACGGTCGCGACACGAGAACTTCCCAGGGAGGTCACCCACCCTACCTCTGCAATCGCGCCAGAACGCTTAACTTCATTGTTCTGTTGGGCGAGAGCAGTGCCGCGTGTTGTCTATCGCCGCCCGCTCCACTCGTACTCGAGAGATGTAAACGGTCAAACGAACAAGACTCATTCCTCCGCAATGAGCTGGCGAGATTTTAGCCGAATTCCTTCTCTAAGACCCTCTAATTTGCGATTTTCCGATTCTGTTAAGCTTCCGTTTCCTCGAGAAATCCGCTTAGGAATACCAAAATTCGATTCCGGTTCCATTTTATCATATCCAAGGCATAATAATAGCTTTACATTCGCTATTTTCTTAATCTTATTTTTTTTCTATTTTCTGGGAACATTTAACGATTTTTGTTGTCGTGAGCCGGTTCTGGGCGGAAGGGTATGATGCATATTACTCCGGAGATGGTTAACTCATTGAAAATAATTATTTTGACTGATTTAGCCATAATTTACGTAAACGGTCGTGACACGAGGACTTCTCAGGGAAGGTCACCCATCCTAGCTCTGCCATCGCGCCAGAACGCTTAACTTCATGGTTCTGATTGGGCGAGTGCAGTGCCGCGTGTTGTCCATCGCCACCCGCTCCACACATACTCGAGGGATATAAGAATAAACATCTCACTCAATGTCGGTTGCGATCGTACCAGCACTAATGCACCGGATCCCATCAGAACTCCGAAGTTAAGCATGCTTGGGCGAGAGCAATACTAGGATGGGTGACCCCCTGGGAATTCCTCGTGTTGCACCCCTTTTCGTGTTTTTCTATTTTTGATTACTTGTTGAAAGACAATTTTTTGCTCAAATCATCTGAATCTCGATCAGGACCAGATAAGACATGTGAAATCAACGTATCTCGGACACTGCCGGATTTGGAAAAAATTGTAGCCGAATTTGATTGTAAACAGACAAACGAACGAGACTCGTTACTCCGCAATGAGCTAGCGAGATTTTAGCCGAATTTCTTCTCTAAGACCCTCTAATTTTCTTATTTTTCGCTTCTGTTAAGCTTCCGTTTCCTCGAGAAATCCGCTTAGGATGTCCGAAATTCGATTCCGGTTCTATTTTATTGTATCCGAGGCATAATAATAGCTTTACATTCGCTATTTTCTTCTTCTTATTTTTTTTTTCTATTTTTTGGGAGCATTTAGCGATTTTTGTTGTCGTGAACCGGTTTTGCGCGGAATGGTATGACGCAGATTACTCCGGAGACGGTTAACTCATTAAAAAAATTTATTTTCGACTGTTTTATACATAATTTACGTAAACGGTCGCGACACGAGCACTTCCCAAGGAGGTCACCCATCAACATCATGGTTTTGATTGGGCGAGTGCAGTGCCGCGTGTTGTCCATCGCCGCCCGCTCCACACGTACTCGATGGGATATAAGAATAAACATCCCACTCAATGTCGGGTGCGATTATACCAGCACTAATGCACCGGATCCCATCAGAACTCCGAAGTTATGCGTGCTTGGGCGAGAGCAGTACTAGGATGAGTGACCCCCTGGGAAGTCCTCTGTTTCACCCCTTTTCGTGTTTTTCTATTTTTGATTACTTGTTGACAGACGATTTTCGGCTCAAATCATCTGAATCTCGATCGGGACCAGATAAGACATGTGAAATCATCGTAGCTAGGGCACTGTCGGATTTGGACAAAATTGTAGGCTAATTGGATTGTAAACGGGCAAAACAACGAGACTCATTGCTCCGCAATGAGCTGGCGAAATTTTACGCTTCTGTTAAGCTTTCGTTTCCTCGAGAAATCCGCTTAGGAAGTTTGAAATTCGATTCCGGTTCCATTTTATCGTATACGAGGCATAATTATAGCTTTACATTCGCTATTTTATTCTTCTTAATTTTTTCTATTTTTTTGGAACATTTATCGATTTTTGTTGTACTGAGCTGGTTCTATGCGGAAGGGTATGAAGCAGATTACTCCGGAGACGGTTAACTCATTAAAAACAATAATTTCGACTGTTTTATAAATAATTTACGTAAACGGTCGCGACACGAGGACTTCCCATGGAGGTCACCCATCCTAGCTCTACCATCGCGCCAGAATGCTTAACTTCATGGTTCTGATTGGGCGAGAGCAGTGCCGCATGTTGTCCATCGCCGCCCGCTCCGCACATACTCGAGGGATATAAGAATAAACATCCTACTCAGTGTCAGGTGCGATCATACCATCACTAATGCTCCGCATCCCCTCAGCACTTCGAAGTTAAGCGTGCTTGGGCGAGAGCAGTACTAGGATGGGTGACCCCCTGGATAGTCTTTGTGTTGCACTCTTTTTCGTGTTTTTCTATTTTTGATTACTTGTTGTCAGACGATTTTCGGCTCAAATCATCTGAATCTCGATCGTGACCAGATAAGACATGTGAAATCAACGTAGCTCGGGCACTACTGGATTAGTAAAATATTGTAGGCTAATTTAATTGTAAACGGGCAAACGAACGAGACTAATTACTCCGCAACGAGGTGGCGAGATTTTAGCCAAATTCTTTCTCTAAGACCCTCTAATTTGCGATTTTCCGCTTCTGTTAAGCTTCCGTTTCCTCGAGAAATCCGCTTAGGAAGTCCGAAATTCGATTCTGGTTCCATTTTATCGTATCCCAAGCATAATAATATCTTTACATTCGTTATTTTCTTATTCTTATTTTTTTTCTATTTTCTGGGAACATTTAGCGATTTTTGTTGTCATGAGCCGGTTCTGTGCGGAAGAGTATGACGCAGATTACTCAAGAGACGGTTAACTCATTAAAAACAATTATTTCTACTGTTTTAGCCATAATTTACGTAAACGGTCGCGATACGAGGACTTCCCAGGGAGGTCACTCATCCTAGCTCTGCAATCGCGCCAGAACGCTTAACTTCATGGTTCTTGTTGGGCGAGAGCAGTGCCGCGTGTTGTCCATCGCCGCCCGCTTCACTCGTACTCGAGGGATATGAGAATAAACATCCCACTCAACGTCGTGTGCGATCATACTAGCACTAATGCACCGGATCCCATCAGAACACCCCCTGGGAAGTCCTCGTGGTGCACCCTTTTTCGTGTTTTTCTATTTTTGATTACCTATTGAGAGATGATTTTCGGCTCAAATCATCTGAATCTCGATCGGGACAAGATAAGACATGTGAAATCAACGTAGCTCGGGCACTGCCGGAATTGGACAAATTTGTAGCCTAATTTGATTGTAAACGGGCAAACGAACGAGACTCATTGCGGACTGGCGAGATTTTAGCCGAATTTCATCTCTAAGACCCTCTAATTTGCGATTTTCCGCTTCTTTTAAGCTTCCGTTTCCTCGAGAAATCTGCTTAGAAAGTTCGAAATTCGACTCCGGCTCCATTTTATCGTATCTCAGGCATAATAATAGCTTTACATTCACTATTTTCCTATTCTTATTTTTTTTCTATTTTCTCGAAACATTTATCGATTTTTCTTATCGTGAGCCGGTTCTGTGCGGAAGGGTATGACGCAGATTACTCCGGAGACGGTTAACTCATTAAAAACAATTATTTCGACTGTTTTAGCCATAATTTACGTAAACGGTCGCGACGCGAGGACTTTTTAGAGAGGTCACCCATCCTACCTCTGCCATCGCCGCCCGCTACACACGTACTCGAGGGATATAAGAATAAACAACCCACTCAATGTCGGGTGCGATAATACCAGCACTAATGCATCGGATCCCATTAGAACTTCGAAGTTAAGCATGCTTGGGCGAGACCAGTACTAGGATGGGCGACCCCTTGGGAAGTCATCGTGTTGCACCCCTTTTTGTTTTTTTCTATTTTTGATTACTTGTTGACAGACGATTTCCAGGCTCAAATCATCTGAATCTCGATCGGAACAAGATAAGACATGTGAAATCAACGTGGCTCGGGCGCTGCCGGATTTGGACAAAATTGTAGGCTAATTTGATTGTAAACGGGCAAACGAACGAGACTCATTACTCTCCAATGAGCTGGCGAGATTTTAGCCGAATTTCTTCTTTAAGACCCTCTAATTTGCGATTTTCCGCTTCTGTTAAACTTTCGTTTCCTCGAGAATCCGCTTAGAAAGTCCGAAATTCGATTCCGGTTCCATTTTATCGTATCTCAGCCATAATAATAGCTTTACATTCGCTATTTTCTTATTCTTATTTTTTTTCTATTTTCTGAGAACATTTTGCGATTTTTGTTGTCGTGAGCCGGTTCAGTGCGGAAGCGTATGACGCAGATTACTCCGTAGATGGTTAACTCATTAAAAACAAATATTTCGACTGTTTTAGCCATAATTTAAGTAAACGGTCGCGACACGAGGACTTCTTGGTAGGTCACCCATCCTAGATCTGCAATCGCGCCAGAACGCTTAACTTCATGGTTCTGTTGGGCGAGAGCAGTGCCGCGTGTTGTTCATTGCCGCCCCCTCCACACGTACTCGAGGGATATAAGAATAAACATCCCACTCAATGTCGAGTGCGATCATACCAGCACTAATGCACCGGATCCCATCAGAACTCCGAAGTTAAGCGTGATTGGGCGATAGCAGTACTAGGATGGGTTACCCCCTTGGAAGTCCTCGTGTTGCACCCCTTTTCGTGTTTTTCTATTTTTGATTACTTGTTGACAGACGATTTTCGGCTCAAATCATCTGAATCACGATCCGGACCAGATAAAACATGTGAAATCAACGTAGCTCGGGCACTGCCGGATTTGGACAAAATTGTAGCCTAATTTGATTGTAAACGGGCAAACGAACGAGACTACTTAACTCATTAAAAAATATTATTTCGACTGTTTTAGCCATAATTTACGTAAACGGTCGCGACACGAGGACTTCCCAGGTGGTCCATCCTCGCTCTTGCATCGCGCCAGAATGCTTAACTTCATGGTTCTGATTGGGCGAGAGCAGTGCCGCGTGTTGTCCATCGCCTCCAGCTCCACACGTACTCGAGGGATATAAGAATAAACATCCCCACAATATCGGGTGCGATCATACCAGCACTAATGCACCAGATCCCATCAGAACTCCGAAGTTGAGGGTGCTTGGACGAGAGCAGTACTAGGATGGGTGACCCCCTGGGAAGTCCTCGAGATTTTAGCCGAATTCCTTCTCTAATACCCTCTAATTTGCGATTTTCTGCTTCTGTTAAACTTTCGTTTCCTCGAGAAATCCGCTTAGGAAGTCCGAAATTCAATTCCGATTCCATTTTATCGTATCCCAAGCATAATAATAGCTATACATTCGCTATTTTATTATTCTTATTTTTTTTCTATTTTCTGGGAACATTTAACGATTTTTGTTGTCGTGAGCCGGTTCTGTGCGGAAGGGTATGACGCATGATTACTCCGGAGACGGTTAACTCATTAAAAACAATTATTTCTACTGTTTTAGCCATAATTTACGTAAACGGTCGCGACACGAGGACTTCCTAGGGAGGTCACCCATCCTAGCTCTGCAATCGCGCCAGAACCCTTAACTTCATGGTTCTGTTGGGCGAGAGCAGTGCTGCGTGTTGTCCATCGTCGCCCGCTCCACTCGTACTCGAGGGATATAAGAATGAACATCCCACTCAATGTCGGGTGCGATCATACCAGCACTAATGCATCGGATCCCGTCAGAAATCAGAAGTTAAGCGTGCTTGGGCGAGAGCAGTACTAGGATGGGTGACCCCCTTGGAAGTTCTCGGTTGCACCCCTTTTCGTGTTTTTCTATTTTTGATTACCTGTTTACAGACGATTTTCGGCTCAAATCATCTAAATCTCGATCTGGACCAGATAAGACATGTGAAATCAACGTAGCTCGGGCACTGCCCGATTTGGACAAAATTGTAGCCTAATTTTATTGTAAACGGGCAAACGAACGAGACTCATTGCGGACTGGCGAGATTTTAGCCGAATTTCTTCTCTAAGACACTCTAATTTGCGATTTTCCGCTTCTGTTAAGCTTCCGTTTCCTCGAGAAATCTGCTTAGGAAGTCCGAAATTCGATTCCGGTTCCATTTTATCGTATCGTAGGCATAATAATAGCTTTACATTCGCTATTTTCTTATTCTTATTTTTTTTTCTATTTTCTGGGAACATTTAGCGATTTTTATTGTCGTGAGCCGGTTCTGTGCGGAAGGTTATGATGCAGATTACTCCGGAGATGGTTAACTCATTATAAAAAATTATTTCGACTGTTTTAGCTATAATTTACGTAAACGGTCGCGACACAAGGACTTCCCAGGGAGGTCACCCGCCCTAGCTCCGCAATCGCGCCAGAACGCTTAACTTCATGGTTCTGTTGGGGGAGAGCAGTGCCGCGTGTTGTCTATCGCCGCCCGCTCCACTCGTACTCGAGGGATATAAGAATAAAAATCCCACTCAATGTCGGGTGTTCTAAAACCAACACTAATGCACCGGATCCCATCAGAACTCAGAAGTTAAGCGTGCTTGGGCGAGAGCAGTACTAGGATGGGTCACCCCCTGGGAAGTCCTCGTGTTGCACCCTTTTTCGTGTTTTTCTATTTTTGATTACTTAAAGACAGACGATTTTCGGCTCAAATCATTTGAATCTAGATCTGGACAATATAAAACATGTGAAATAAACGTAGCTCGGGCATTGTCGGATTTGGAAAATATTGTAGGCTAATTTGATTGTAAACGGGCAAACGAACGATATTTATTACCCCGCAACGAGGTGGCGAGATTTTAGCCGAATTCCTTCTCTAAGACCCTTTAATTTGCGATTTTCCGCTTCTGTTAAGCTTCCGTTTCCTCGAGAAATCCGCTTAGGAAGTCCAAAATTCGATTCTGGTTCCATTTTATCGTATCCCAGACACAATAATAGCTTTACATTCGCTATTTTCTTCTTTTTTTTCTATTTTCTGGGAACATTTAGCGATTTTTGTTGTCGTGAGCCAGTTCTGTGCGGAAGGGTATGACGAAGATTACTCCGGAGATGGTTAACTCATTAAAAACAATTATTTCGACTGTTTTAGCCATAATATACGTAAATGGTCGCGACACGAGGACTTCCCAGGAGGTCCATCCTCGCTCTGCCATCGCGCCAGAATGCTTAACTTCATGGTTCTGATTGGGCGAGAGCAGTTCCGCGTGTTGTCCATCCCCGCCAGCTCCACACGTACTCGAGGGATATAAGAATAAACATCCCACTCAATGTCGGGTGCGATCATACCAACACTAATGCATCGGATCCCATCAGAACTCCGAAGTTCAGCGTGCTTGGACGAGAGCAGTACTAGGATGGGTGACCCTCTGGGAAGTCCTCGTGTTGAACCCCTTTTCGTGTTTTTCTATTTTTGATTACTTCTTGACAGACTATTTTCAGATCAAATCATCTGAATCTCGATTGTGACCAGAAAAGACATGTGAAATTAACGCAGCTCGGGCACTACTTTATTTGGACAAAATTGTAGGCTAGTTTGACTGTAAACGGGCATACGAACGAGACTCGTTGCTCCGCAATGAGCTGGAAAGATTTTAACCGAATTCCTTCTCTAAGACCCTTTAATTAGCGATTTTCCGCTTCTGTTAAACTTCCGTTTCCTCGAGAAATCCGTTAAGGAAGTGCGAAATTCGATTCCGATTCCATTTTATCGTATCCCAAGCGTAATAATAGCTTTACATTCGCTATTTTCTTATTCTTATCTTTTTCTATTTTCTCGGAACATTTAGCGATTTTTATTGTCGTGAGTCGGTTATGTGCGGAAGGGTATGACGCAGATTACTCCGGAGATGGTAAACTCATTATAAACAATTACTTCTACTGTTTTAGCCATAATTTACGTAAACGGTCGCGACACGAGAACTTCCCAGGGAGGTCACCCACCCTACCTCTGCAATCGCGCCAGAACGCTTAACTTCATGGTTCTGTTGGGCGAGAGCAGTGCCGCGTGTTGTCTATCGCCGCCCGCTCCACTCGTACTCGAGGGATGTAAACGGTCAAACGAACAAGACTCATTCCTCCGCAATGAGCTGGCGAGATTTTAGCCGAATTATTTCTCTAAGACACTCTAATTTGCGATTTTCCGCTTCTGTTAAGCTTCCGTTTCCTCGATAAATCCGCTTAGGAAGACCAAAATTCGATTCAGGTTCCATTTTATCGTATCTCAGGCATAATAATAGCTTTACATTCACTATTTTCTTCTTCTTATTTTTTTTTCTATTTTCTGGGAACATTTAGCGATTTTTGTGGTCGTGAGCCGGTTCTGTGCGGAAGGGTATGACACAGATTACTCCGGAGACGGTTAACTCATTAAAAACAATTATTTCGACTGTTTTAGCTATAATTTACGTAAACGGTCGTGACACGAGGACTTCCCAGAGAGGTCACCCATCCTAGCTCTGCCATCTCGCCAGAACGCTTAACTTCATGGTTCTGATTGGGCGAGAGCAGTGCTGCGTGATGTCCATCGCCGCCCGCTCCACACTTACTCGAGGGATATAAGAATAAACATTCCACTCAATGTCGGGTGCGATCATACAAGCACTAATGCATCGAATTCCATCAGAACTGCGAAGTTAAGCGTGCTTGGGCAAGAGTGCTTGGGCGAGAGTAGTACTAGAATGGGTGACCCCCTGGGAAGTCCTCGTGTTGCACTCCTTTTCGTGTTTTTATATTTTTGATTATTTGTTCACAGAAGATTTTCGGCTCAAATCATCTGAATCTCGATCGGGACCAGATAAGACATGTGAAATCGACGTAGCTCGGGCACTGCCGGATTTGGACAAAATTGCAGCCTAATTTGATTGTAAACGGGCAAACGAACGAGACTCATTACTCCGCAATGAGCTGGCGAGATTTTTCCGAATTCCTTCTCTAAAACCCTCTAATTTGCTATTTACCGCATATTTTAAGCTTCCGTTTCCTCGAGAAATCCGCTTAGGAAGTCCTAAATTCGATTCCGATTCCATTTTATCGTATCCCAGGCATAATAATATCTTTTCATTCGCTATTTTCTTCTTCTAATTTTTTTTCTATTTTCTGGGAACATTTAGCGATTTTTGTGGTCGTGAGTCGGTTCTGTGCGAAAGGGTATGACGCAGATTACTCCGGAGACGGTTAACTCATTAAAAACAATTATTTCGACTATTTTAGCTATAATTTACGTAAACGGTCGCGACACGAGGACTTTCCAGGGAGGTGACCCATCCTAGCTCTGCCATCTCGCCGGAACGCTTAACTTCATAGTTCTGATTGGGCGAGAGCAGTGCCGCGTGTTGTCCATCGCCGCTCGCGCCACACGTACTCGAGGGATATAAAAATTAACATCCCACTCAATGTCGGTTGCGATCATACCAGTACTAATACACTGGATCCAATCAGAACTCCAAAGTTAAGCGTGCTTGGGCGAGAGCAGTACTAGGATGGGTTTCCCCCACTGGGAAGTCCTCGTGTTGCACCCCTTTTCGTGTTTTTCTATTTTTGATTACTTGTTGAAAGACGATTTTTGGCTCAAATCATCTGAATCACGATCGGACCAGAAAAGACATGTGAAAACAACGTAACTCGGGCACTGCCGGATTTGGACAAAATAGTAGCCTAGTTTGATTGTAAACGGGCAAACGAACGAGACTCATTACTCTGTAATGAGCTGGCGAAATTTTAGCCTAATTCCTTCTCTAAGACCCTTTAATTTGCGATTTTCCGCTTCTGTTAAGCTTTTGTTTCCTCAAGAAATCCGCTTAGGAAGTCCGAAATTCGATTTCGTTCCATTTTATCATATCCCAGGCATAATAATAGCTTTACATTCGCTATTTTCTTCTTCTTATTTTTTTTTCTATTTTCTGGGAACATTTAGCGATTTTTGTTGTCGTTATCCGGTTCTGTGCGGAAGGGTATGATGCAGATTACTCCGGAGACGGTTAACTCATTAAAAACAATTATTTCGATTGTTTTATCCATAATTTACGTAATGGGTCGCGACACGAGGACTTCCCAGGGAGGTCACCCATCCTAGCTCTGTCATCGCGCCAGAACGCTTAACTTCATGGTTCTGATTCGGCGAGATCAGTGCAGCGTGTTGTCCATCGCCGCCCGCTTTACAAGTACTCGAGGGATATAAAATTAAATATCCCACTTAATGTCGGGTGCGATCATACCAGCACTAATGCACCGGATCCCATCAGAACTCCGAAGTTAAGCGTACTTGGGCGAGAGCAGTACTAGGATGGTTGACCCCCTGGGAAGAACTCGTGTTGCACCCCTTTTCGTGTTTTTCTATTTTTAATTACTTGTTGACAGATGATTTTCGGCTCAAATCATCTGAATTTCGATCAGGACAATATAAGACATGTGAAATCAACATAGCTCGGACACTGCCGGATTTGGAAAAAATTGTAGCCTAATTCTATTGTAAACGGGCAAATGAACGAGACTTATTACTTCGCAATGAGCTGGCGAGATTTTAGCCGAATTCCTTCTCTAAGACCCTATAATTTGCGATTTTCCGCTTCGGTTAAGCTTTCGTTTCTCCGATAAATCCGCTTAGGAAGTTCGAAATTCGATTTCGATTCCATTTTATTGTATCCCAGGCATAATAATAGTTTCACATTCGCTATTTTATTCTACTTTTTTTTTATTTTCTGGAAACATTTAGCGATTTTTGTTGTCA
Organism: Primulina tabacum; assembly: GCF_025594145.1. Taxonomy (NCBI): domain Eukaryota; kingdom Viridiplantae; phylum Streptophyta; class Magnoliopsida; order Lamiales; family Gesneriaceae; genus Primulina; species Primulina tabacum. The sequence goes on along the minus strand of NC_134559.1, from coordinate 29,678,214 downwards.
TGAGCCTGTTCTGTTTGGAAGGGTATGACATAGATTACTCCGGAGAGGGTTAACTCATTAAAAACAATTATTTCGACAGTTTTAGCCATAATTTACGTAAACGGTCGCGACACGAGGACTTCCCAGGGAGGTCACCCATCCTCGCTCTGCTATCGCCCATGAACGCTTAACTTCATGGTTCTTATTAGGCGAGACCAGTGCCGTGTGTTGTCCATCGCAGCCCGCTCCACACGTACTCGAGGGATATAAGAATAAACATCCCACTCAATGTCGGGTGCGATCATACCAGCACTAATGCACCCGGATCCCATCAGAACTCTGAAGTTAAGCTTGGTTGGGTAAACCCAGTACTTGGATGGGTGACCGCCTAAAAAGTCCTTGTGTTGCATCCCTTTTCGTGTTTTTCTATTTTTGATTACTTGTTGACAGACGATTTTTGGCTCAAATCATCTGAATCTCCATCGGGACAAGATAAGACATGTGAAATCAACGTAGCTCGGGCACTACCGGATTTGGACAAAATTGCAGCCTAATTAGATTGTAAACGGGCAAACGAACGAGACTCATTACTCCGCAATGAGCCTGCGAGATTTTAGCCAAATTCCTTCTCTAAGACCCTCTAATTTGCGATTTTCCGCTTTTGTTAAGCTTCTGTTTCCTCGAGAAATCCGCTTAGGAAGTCCTAAATTCGATTCCGGTTCCATTTTATCGTATCCCAGGCATAATAATAGCTTTACATTCGCTATTTTCTTCTTCTTATTTTTTTTTCTATTTTCTGGAAACATTTAGAGATTTTTGTTGTCGTGAGCCGGTTCTGTGCGGAATGGAATGACGGAGATTACTCCGGAGACGGTTAACTAATTAAAAACAATTATTTCGACTGTTTTAGCTATAATTTATGTAAACGGTCGCGACACGAGGACTTCCCAGGGAGGTCACTCATCCTAGCTCTGCCATCTCGCCAGAACGCTTAACTTCATGGTTCTGATTAGGCGAGAGCAGTGCCGCATGTTGTCCATTGCCGCTCGCGCCACACGTACTCGAGGGATATAGGAATAAACATCCCACTCAATGTCGGTTGCGATCATACCAGTACTAATGCATTGGATCGAGTCAGAACTCCGAAGTTAAGCGTGTTTGGGCGAGAGCAGTACTAGGATGGGTGACTACCTGGGAAGTCCTCGTGTTTGGACCCTTTTCGTGTTTTTCTATTCTTGATTACTTGTTAACAGACGATTTTCGGCTCAAATCATCTGAATCACGATCGGGACCAGATAAGACATGTGAAATCAACGTAACTCGGGCTCTGCCAGATTTGGACAAAATTGTAGCCTAATTAGATTTTAAACGGGCACACGAACGAGACTCATTACTCCGCAATGAGTTGGCAAGATTTTAGCCGAATTGCTTCTCTAACACCCTCTAATATGCGATTTTCCGCTTCTGTTAAGCTTCCGTTTCCTCGAGTAATCCGCTTAGGAAGTCCGAAATTCGATTCCGGTTCCATTTTATTTTATCCCAGGCATAATAATAACTTTAAATTCGCTATTTTTTTTTCCTATTTTTTTTTCTATTTTTTGGGAACATTTAGCGATTTTTGTTGTCGTGAGCCGGTTCTGTGCGGAAGGGTATGATGCAGATTACTCCGGAGACGGTTAACTTATTAAAAACAATTAGTTCGATTGTTTTATCCATAATTTACGTAAACGATCGCGACACGAGGACTTCCCAGGGAGGTCACCCATCCTAGCTCTACCATCGCGCCAGAACGCTTAACTTCATGGTTCTGATTGGGCGAGAGCAGTGCTATAATGATCATAGGTCATTAGGCTGAACCAACAAAGGCCTCGGCCCATACTTACGCACCACTACTTGTCATGGGTCGTTAGGATGGTCCAACATGGGCCGATGCCTTTGTTGGTTCAGCCTAATGGCCCATGATCGTTACAAAAAAAGCGCTTTTTTTTGTAACGATCATGGGCCATTAGGCTGAACCAACAAAGGCCTCGGCCCATACCCACGCACCACTACAGGTCATGGGTCGTTAGGATGGTCCAGCATGGGCCTCGGCCCATGCCAATGCACCGTCACTCTTAGAATATCGCACCCCTGGTAAGTGGTTTCTTTCGCCTTCCCCAACACTTGAACCCAGGACCTCCAGGCTTACGTACCTAGATTCCTAAGTGTTGGTACCAGTTGAGAATTTAGTCTTTTTATATTATTTTAGCCCTTATGAACCACGACTCAACCCCCGTGAACCATTTTTCAATTTTCCCAAGTTTTAAAAACCCTAATGACCCAAAATCTTCGACCCCGAGCCATCTCTTGATTTTCACGAGTTACCCCCGAACCATGTTGATCCAAAACTTGACCAACATCCTAAAGTACGCTACTGGACCCAAAGATCCCACGGAAAACACCCCAAACCAAAAAACAAGCTCCATACTCCTCTACCAAAAGATGGCCGAGAAATCCTTGTTGGACAAGGACTCTTGATCAAGCTTTCCTGCATCTACCAACGAACCCAGCCACTGAACCAACCTGTTGTGCACCCCCTAAGGACCCTAAGGACTCGACCTGACCCAGCCCAAGCCCCCTGGACCATGCCCACCATCCTGCAACAAGCCCAGAACCCTGCACGCAATTCCCCTTGATTCTCCGGTGGGAGTCATAGCTTGCTAGGACTCCTTCCCAGCCCTTGAGCGCAAGTCCTAGCATGGCTAGGACTCTATCCCTAACTCACCCACGACCTTGGCTGACCCCTGGAACCAGCCAAGCAAGCCCTAGCCCCTGCAACAATAAAACCGAACCCCTTTGCTCCATGACAGCAAGTTGCTGCACAGCTTGTGTTATATTGCATGTGTGATGTTAAGGTGATTATCTAGGACTCTAAATCCCGCGTAAAATCATGCCTAAACATAGCCTATATCATGGCAGCCCGTATATACATGTAAACGACAAAAGTTTGAATCAAAATCATGCTTGGAATTTCATGGATTGCATAAAAACGAAAATAATTCAAAGTGTCACTTGTTTCCCAAAATTTTCATGCATAAAAATATAATATGATGTGATGATAGTTTGAAGGGAAGAATAGGTGTGCCTATGCGTAATTTACGCACGAAAAACCGTTGACGATGACGAATAATGGAGCAAGAACCTTGGCTAAGACTTTCCCTTGGCAATGCTCGAAAGTTTGCCTCAATTTTTAAGCATGTGTGTGCCGTGTAATCTAGGTATTTTGAGAAGAGTGGCCGTGTGCTTTTGAAAGAATCGTAGGGTTATGGGAAAGGTTTACATATTATATACTTAATTAAACACTAACAAGGCTTTAGGCCTAATAAGCCCCTAATTAAGCCAATTAGTCTTTAATTAGAATTAATTAAAATATTAGTAATGTTTTGGTAAAAATAGTTTGGGAATTAAATAGCCAGATTGCCAAAAAGTTCGTATTTTTTTATTGAAAAACCCACACGGATAAAATTTACGTTCCGGCATATAAAATCAACATGCAAGTATTGAAATTTAAGGGACCAAAATGCAATATTTCGAAAGATTTGGGACCTAAGGGCAATTTACGAACGTTTAAGGGCTGAATAAGAATTTACGAAATAATATAAGGATTTATTTGTTGTCCATCGCCGCCCGCGCCACACGCACTTGAGGGATATAAGAATAAACATCCACTCAATGTCGGATGCGATCATACCAGCACTAATGTACCGGATATCATCAGAACTCCGAAAGTTAAGCGTGCTTGGGCCAGAGCAATACTAGGATGGGTGACCCCCTGGGAAATCCTCGTGTTGCACCCTTTTTCGTATTTTTCTATTTTTGATTACTTGTTGACAGACGATTTTCGGCTCAAATCATCTGAATTTCGATCGGGACCAGATAAGACATGTGAAATCAACGTAGCTCGGGCACTGCCGGATTTGGACAAAATTGTAGGCTAATTTGATTGTAAACGGGCAAACGGACGAGACTCATTGCTCCGCAATGAGCTGGCGAGATTTTAGCCGAATTCCTTCTTTAAGACCCTCTAATTTGCGATTTTCCGCTTCTGTTAAGCTTCCGTTTCCTCGAGAAATCCGCTTAGGAAGTCCGAAATTGGATTCCATTCCATTTTATCGTATCTCAGGCATAATAATAGCTTTACATTCGCTATTTTTTTCTTCTTATTTTTTTTTTTCTATTTTCTGGGAACATTTAGCGATTTTTGTTGTCGTGAGCCGGTTCTGTGCGGAAGGGTATGACGCAGATTACTCCGGAGATGGTTAAATCATTAAAAATAAATATTTCGACTGTTTTTTCCAATATTTACATAAACGGTCGCGACACGAGGACTTCTCAGGGAGGTCACCCATCCTAGCTCTGCCATCGCGCCAGAACGCTTAACTTCATGGTTCTGATTGGGCGAGAGCAGTGCCGCTTGTTGTCCATCGCCGCCTGCTCCACACGTACTCGAGGGATATAAGAATAAACATCCAACACAATGTCGGGTGCGATCATACCAGCACTAATGCACCGGATCCCATCAGAACTCCGGAGTTAAGCGTGCTAGGATGGGTGACCGCCTGGGAAGTCCTCGTGTTGCACCCCTTTTCGTGTTTTTCTATTTTTTATTACTTGTTGACAGATGATTTTCGGCTCAAATCATCTGAATCACGATCGGGACCAGATAAGACATGTGAAATCAACGTAGCTCGGGCACTGCCGGATTTGGACAAAATTGAAGCCTAATTTAATTGTAAACGGGAAAACGAACGAGACTCATTACTCGGCAATGAGCTGGCTAGATTTTAGCCGAATTTCTTCTTTAAGACCCTCTAATTTGCGATTTTCTGCTTCTGTTAACCTTCCGTTTCCTCGAGAAATCCGCTTAGAAAGTCCGAAATTCGATTCCGGTTCCATTTTATCGTATCCCAGGTATAATAATAGCTTTACATTCGCTATTTTCTTCTTCTTATTTTTTTCTAATTTCTGGGAACATTTAACGATTTTTGTTGTCGTGAGCCGGTTCTGTGCGGAAGGGTATGATGCAGATTACTCCGGAGACGGTTAACTCATTAAAAACAATTATTTCGACTGTTTTAGCTATAATTTACATAAACGGTTGCGACACGAGGAATTCCCAGGGAGGTCACCCATTCTAGCTCTGCCATCGCGCCAGAACGCTTAACTTCATGGTTCTGATTGGGCGAGAGCAGTGCCGCGTGTTGTCCATCGCCGCACGCTCTACACGTACTCGAGGGATATAAGAATAAACATCCCACTCAATGTCGAGAGCGAACATACCAGCATTAATGCACCGGATCCCCTCAGAACTCCGAAGTGAAGCGTGCTTGGACGAGAGCTGTACTAGGCTGGGCGACCCGCTGGGATTTCCTCGTGTTGCACCCCTTTTCGTGTTTTTCTATTTTTGATTACTTGTTGACAGACGATTTTTGGCTAAAATCATCTGAATCTCGATCAGGACCAGATAAGACATGTGAAATCAATGTATCTCGGGCACTGTCGGATTTGGACAAAATTGTAGCCGAATTTGATTGTAAACGGACAAACGAACGAGTCTCATTACTCCGCAATGAGCTGGCGAGATTTTAGCCGAATTCCTTCTCTCAGACCCTCTAATTTGCGATTTTCGGCTTCTGTTAAGCTTCCGTTTCCTCGAGAAATCCGCTTAGGAAGTCCGAACTTCGATTCCGGTTCCATTTTATCGTATCCCAGGCATAATAATAGCTTTACATTCGCGATTTTCTTCTTATAATTTTTTTTCAATTTTCTGGGAACATTTAGCGATTTTTGTTGTCGTGAGCCGGTTTTGTGCGGAAGGGTATGACGCAGATTACTCCGGAGATGGTCAACTCATTAAAAACAATTATTTCAACAGTTTTAGCGATAATTTATGTAAACGGTCACGACACGAGGAATTTTCAGGGAGGTCACCCATCCTAGCTCTGGCATCGCGCCAGAACGCTTAACTTCATGGTTCTGATTAGGCGAGAGGAGTGCCGCGTGTTGTCCATCGCCGCCCGCGCCACACGTTCTCAAGGGATATAAGAATAAACATCCCACTCAATGTCGGGTGCGATCATACCAGCACTAATGCACCAGATCCTATCAAAACTCCGAAGTTAAGCGTGCTTGGGCGACAGCAGTACTAGGATGGGTGACCCCCGGGGAAGTCCTCGTGTTGCACCTCTTTTCTTGTTTTTCTATTTTTGATTACTTGTTGACAGACGATTTTCGGCTCAAATCATCTGAATTTTGATCGGCACCAGATAAGACATGTGAAATCAACGTAGCTCGGGCTCTGCCGGATTTGGACAAAATTGTAGCCTAATTTGATTGTAAACGGGCAAACGAACGAGACTCATTACTCTGCAATGAGCTGGCGAGAATTTAGCCGAATTCCTTCTTTAAGAACCTCTAATTTGCGATTTTCCGCTTCTGTTAGCTTCCGTTTCCTCGAGAAATCCGCTTAGGATGTCCGAAATTCGATTCCATTCCATTTTATCGTATCCCAGGCATAATAATAGCTTTACATTCGCTATTTTCTTCTTCTTATTTTTTTTCTATTTTCTGGGAACATTTAGCGATTTTTGTTGTCGTGAGCCGGTTCTGTGCGGAAGGGTATGACGCAGATTACTCCGGAAATGGTTTACTCATTAAAAACAATTATTTTTACTGTTTTAGCTATAATTTACTTAAAAGTTCGCGACACGAGAACTTTCCAGGGATGTCACCCATCCTAGCTCTGGCATCTCGCCAGAACGCTTAACTTCATGGTTCTGATTGGGCGAGAGCAGTGCCGCGTGATGTCCATCGCCGCCCGCGCCACACGTACTCGAGGGATATAAGAATAAACATCCCACTCAATGTCGGGTGCGATCATACCAGAACTAATGCACCGGATCCCATCTGAACTCCTAAGTTAAGCGTGCTTGTGCGAGAGCAGTACTAGGATGGGTGACCCCCTGGGCAGTCCCCGTGTTGCACCCCTTTTCGTGTTTTTCTATTTTTGATTACTTGTTGACAGACGATTTTCGGCTCAAATCATATGAATCTGGATCAGGACCAGATATGACATGTGAAATCAACGTAGCTCAGGCACTGCCGGATTTGGACAAAATTGTAGGCTAATTCGATTGTAAACGGGCAAACGAACGAGTCTCATTACTCCGCAATGAGCTGGAGAGATTTTAGCCGAATTCCTTCTCTAAGACCCTCTAATTTGCGATTTTCTGCTTCGGTTAAGTTCCGTTTCCTCAAGAAACATGTTTAGGAATTCCGAAATTCGATTCCGGTTCCATTTTATCGTATCCCAGGCATAATAATAGCTTTACATTCGCTATTTTTTTCTTCTTAATTTTTTTCTATTTTCTGGGAACATTTAGCGATTTTTGTTGTCGTGAGCCGGTTTTGTGCGGAAGGGTATGACGCAGATTACTCCGGAGATGGTTTTCCGCAGATTACTCCGGAGATGGTTAACTCATTAAAAACAATTATTTCAATAGTTTTAGCGATAATTTATGTAAACGGTCACGACACGAGGACTTTTCAGGGAGGTCACCCATCCTAGCTCTACCATCGCGCCAGAACGCTTAGCTTCATGGTTCTGATTGGGCGAGAGCAGTGCCGCGTGTTGTCCATCGCCCCTCGATGGGTGACCCCCTGGGAAGTCCTCGTGTTGCACCCATTTTCTTTTTTTTTCTATTTTTGATTACTTGTTGAAAGACGATTTTGGGCTCAAATCATCTGAACCACGATCGGGACCAGATAAGACATGTGAAATCAACGTAGCTCGGTCACTGCCGCATTTGGACATAATTGTAGCCTAATTTGATTGTAAACGGGCAAACGAACGAGACTCATTACTCCGCAATGAGCTGGAGAGATTTTAGCCGAATTCCTTCTCTAAGACCCTCTAATTTGCGAATTTCCGCTTCTGTTAAGCTTCCGTTTTCTCGAGAAATCCGTTTAGAAAGTCCGAAATTCGATTCTGGTTTCATTTTATCGTATCTTAGGCATAATAATAGCTTTACATTCGCTATTTTCTTCTTCTTATTTTTTTTCTATTTTCTGTGAACATTTAGCGATTTTTGTTGTCATGAGCCGGTTCTGTGCTGAAGGGTAAGACGCAGATTACTCCGGAGACGGTTGACTCATTAAAAACAATTATTTCGACTGTTTTAGCTATAATTTACATAGACGGTCGCGACACGAGGGTTTCCGAGGGAGGTCACCCATCCTAGCTCTGCCATCGCGCCAGAACGCTTAACTTCATGGTTCTGATTGGGCGAGAGCAGTGCCCCGTGTTGTCCATCGCCGCCCGCTCCACACGTACTCGAGGGATATAAGAATAAACATCCAACACAATGTCGGGTGCGATCATACCAACACTAATGCACCGGATCCCATCAGAACTCCGAACTTAAGCGTGCTAGGATTGGTGACCGCCTGGGAAGTCCTCGTGTTGCACCCCTTTTCGTGTTTTTCTATTTTTGATTACTTGTTGACAGATGATTTTCGGCTCAAATAATCTGAATCACGATCAAGACCAGATAAGACATGTGAAATCAACGTAGCTCGGGCACTGCCGGATTTGGACAAAATTGAAGCCTTATTTGATTGTAAACGGGAAAACGAACGAGGCTCATTACTCCGCAAGGAGCTGGCGAGATTTTAGCCGAATTCCTTCTCTAAGACCCTCTAATTTGCGATTTTCCGCTTCTGTTAAGCTTCCATTTCCTCGAGAAATCCGCTTAGGAAGTTCTAAATTCGATTTTTGTTCCATTTTATCGTATTCCAGGCATAATAATAGCTTTACATTTGCTATTTTCTTCTTTTCTCAATTTTTTTTTTATTTTCTGGGAACATTTAGCGATTTTTGTTGTCTTGAGCAGTTTCTGTGCGGAAGGGTATGACGCATATTACTCCGGAGACGATTGACTCATTAAAAACAATTATTTTGACTGTTTTATCCATAATTTACGAAAACGGTCGCGACACGAGGACTTCCCAGGGAGGTCACCCATCCTAGCTCTGCCATCGCGCCAGAACGCTTAACTTCATGGTTCTGATTGGGCGAGAGCAGTGCCGCGTGTTGTACATCGCCGCCCGCTCCACACGTACTCGAGGGATATAAGAATAAACATCCCACTCAATGTCGGTTGCGATCATACCAGCACTAATGCACCGGATCCCATCAGAACTCCGAAGTTAAGCGTGCCCTTGGAAGTCCTCGTGTTGCACCCCTTTTCGTGTTTTTTCTATTTTTGATTACTTGTTGACAGATGATTTTCGGCTCAAATCATATGAATCACGATCGGGACCAGATAAGACATGTGAAATAAACGTAGCTCGGGCACTGCCGGATTTGGACAAAATTGTGGGCTAATTTGATTGTAAACGGGCAAACGAACGAGACTCATTACTCTGCAATGAGCTGACGAGATTTTAGCCGAATTCCTTCTCTAAGACCCTCTAATTTGCGATTTTCCGCTTCTGTTAAGCTTCCGTTTCCTCGAGAAATTCGCTTAGGAAGTCCGAAATTCGATTCCGATTCGATTTTATCGTATCCGAGGCATAATAATAGCTTTACATTCGCTATTTTCTTCTTCTTATTTATTTTTCAATTTTCTGGGAACATTTAGCGATTTTTGTTGTCGTGAGCCGGTTCTGTGCGGAAGGGTATGACGCAGATTACTCCGGAAATGGTTTACTCATTAAAAAAAATTATTTATACTGTTTTAGCTATAATTTACGTAAAAGTTCGCGACACGAGGACTGCCCAGGGAGGTCACCCATCCTAGCTCTGGCATCTCGCCAGAACGCTTAACTTCATGGTTCTGATTGGGCGAGAGCATTGCCGCGTGATGTCCATCGCCGCCCGCGCCACACGTACTCGAGGGATATAAGAATAAACATCCCACTCAATGTCGGGTGCGATCATACCAGAACTAATGCACCGGATCCCATCAGAACTCCTAAGTTAAGCGTGCTTGTGCGAGAGCAGTACTAGGATAGGTGACCCCCTGGGCAGTCCCCGTGTTGCACCCCTTTTCGTGTTTTTCTATTTTTTATTACTTGTTGACAGACGATTTTCGGCTCAAATCATCTGAATCTGGATCAGGACCAGATATGACATGTGAAATCAACGTAGCTCGGGCACTGCCGGATTGGGACAAAATTGTAGGCTAATTCGATTGTAAACGGGCAAACGAACGAGTCTCATTACTCCGCAATGAGCTGGAGAGATTTTAGCCGAATTCCTTCTCTAAGACCCTCTAATTTGCGATTTTCCGCTTCGGTTAAGCTTCCGTTTCCTCGAGAAATCTGTTTAGGGATTCCAAAATTCGATTCCGGTTCCATTTTATCGTATCCCAGGCATAATAATAGCTTTACATTCGCTATTTTTTTCTTCTTATTTTTTTTCTATTTTCTGGAAACATTTAGCGATTTTTGTTGTCGTGAGCCTGTTCTGTGCGGAAGGGTATGATGCAGATTACTCCGGAGACGGTTAACTCATTAAAAACAATTATTTCGACTGTTTTAGCTATAATTTACGTAAACGGTCGCGACACGAGGACTTTCCAGGGAGGTCACCCATCCTAGCTCTGCCATCGCGCCAGAACGCTTAACTTCATGGTTCTGATTGAGCGAGAGCAGTGCCGCGTGTTGTCCATCGCCGCCCGCTATACACGTACTCGAGGGATATAAGAATAAACATCCCACTCAATGTCGAGAGCGATCATACCGGCACTAATGCACCGGATCCCATCAGAACTCCGAAGTTAAGCGTGCTTGGGCGAGACCAGTACTAGGATGGGCGACCCCCTGTGAAGTCCTCGTGTTCCACCTCTTTTCGTGTTTTTCTATTTTTGATTATTTGTTGATAGACGATTTTTGGCTGAAATCATCTGAATCTCGATCGGGACCAGATAAGACATGTGAAATCAACGTAGCTCGGGCACTGACGGATTTGGACAAAATTGTAGGCTAATTTGATTGTAAACGGGCAAACGAACGAGACTCATTGTTTCGCAATGAGCTGGCGAGATTTTAGCCGAATTTCTTCTATAAGACCCTCTAATTTGCGATTTTCCGCTTCTGTTAAACTTTTGTTTCCTCGAGAAATCCGCTTAGAAAGTCCGAAATTCGATTCCGGTTTCATTTTATCGTATCCCAGGTATAGTAATAGCTTTACTTTCGCTATTTTCTTCTTCTTATTTTTTTTTCTATTTTCTGGGAACATTTAGCGATTTTTGTTGTCTTGAGCCGGTTCTGTGCGGAAGGGTATGACGCTAATTACTTCGGAGACGTTAACTCATTATAAACAATTATTTCTACTGTTTTAGCCATAATTTACGTAAACGATCGCGACACAAGGACTTCCCAGGGAGGTCACCCATCCAAGCTCTGCAATCGCACCAGAACGCTTAACTTCATGGTTCTAATTGGGCGAGAACAGTGCCGCGTATTGTCCATCGCCGCCCGCACCACACGTACTCAAGGGATATTAGAATAAACATCCCACTCAATGTCGGGTGTGATCATACCAGCACTAATGCATCGGATCCCATCAGAACTCCGAAGTTAAGCGTGCTTGGGCGAGAGCAGTACTAGGTTAGGTGACCCCCTGGGAAGTTCTCGTGTTGCACCCCTTTTCGTGTTTTTAAATTTTTGATTGATTACTTGTTCACAGATGATTTTCGGCTCAAATCATCTAAATCTCGATCGGACCACATAAGACATGAGAAATCAACGTAGCTCGGGCACTGCCAGATTTGGACAAAATTGTAGGCAAATTTGATTGTAAACAGGCAAACGAACGAGACTCATTACTGTGCAATGAGGTGGCGAGATTTTATCCGATTCCTTCTCTTAGACCCTGTAATTTGCGATTTACCGCTTCTGTTTCCTCGAAAAATCCACTTAGGAAGTTTGAAATTCGATTCTGGTTCCATTTTATCGTATCTGAGGCATAATAATAGCTTTACATTCGATATTTTCTTCTTCACATTTTTTTTCTATTTTTTGGGAATATTTAGCGATTTTTGTTGTCATGAGCCGGTTCTGTGCGGAAGGGTATGACGCAGATTACTTCGGAGACGGTTAACTCATTAAAAACAATTATTTCGACTGTTTTATCCATAATTTCCTTAAACGGTCGCGACACGAGGACTTCTCAAGGAGGTCACCCATCCTAGCTCTGGCATCGCGCCAGAACGCTTAACTTCATGGTTCTGATTGGGCGAGAGCAGTGCCGCGTGTTGTCCATCCCCGCCCGCTCCACACGTACTTGAGGGGATATAAGAATAAACATCCCACTCAATGTCGGCAGCGATCATACCAGCACTAATGCACAGGATCCCATTAAAACTCCGAAGTTAAGCGTGTTTGGGCGAGACCAGTACTAGAAGGGGCGACTCCCTGGGAAGTCCTCGTGTTGCACCTCTTTTCGTGTTTTTCTATTTTTGATTATTTGTTGACAGACGATTTTCGGCTCAAATCATCTGAATCTCGATCGGGACCAGATAAGACATGTGAAATCAACGTAGCTCGGGCACCGACGGATTTGGACAAAATTGTAGGTTAATTTGATTGTAAACGGGCAAACGAACGAGACTCATTGTTTCCCAATGAGCTGGCGAGATTTTAGCCGAATTCCTTCTTTAATACCCTCTAATTTCCGATTTACCGCTTCTGTTAAGCTTCCGTTTCCTCGAAAAAATCCAATTAGGAAGTTTGAAATTCGATTCCAGTTTCTTTTTATCATATCAAAGGCATAATAATAACTTTAGATTCGCTATTTTCTTCTTCTTAATTTTTTTCTATTTTTTGGGAACATTTATCGATTTTTGTTGTTGTGAGCCGGTTCTGTGCGGAAGGGTATGATGCAGATTACTCCGGAGACGGTTAACTCATTAAAAACAATTATTTCGACTGTTTAAGCCATAATTTATGTATACGGTCACGACACGAGGACTTACCAGGGAGGTCACCCATCCTAGCTCTGCCATCGCGCCAGAACGCTTAACTTCATGGTTCTGATTGGGCGAGAGCAGTGCCGCGTTTTGTCCATCGCCGCCCGCTTTACACGTACTCGAGGGATATAAGAATAAACATCCTAATCAATATCTTGTGCGATCAAAACAGCACTAATGCATCGGATCCCATCAGAACTCCGAAGTTAAGCTTGCTTGGGCGAGAGCAGTACTAGGATGGGTGACCCCCTGGGAAGTCCTCGTGTTGCACCCCTTTTCGTGTTTTTCTATTTTTGATTACTTGTTGACAGACGATTTTCGACTCAAATCATCTGAATCTCGATGGGGATCAGATAAGACATGTGAAATCAGCGTAGCTCGGGTACTGCCGGATTTGGACAAAATTGTAGGCTAATTTGATTGTAAACGGGCAAACGGACGAGACTTATTACTCCGCAAAGTGCTGGCAAGATTTTAGCTAAATTCTTTCTCTAAGACCCTCTAATTTGCGATTTAACGCTTCTGTTAAGGTTCCGTTTACTCGAGAAATCCGCTTAGGATGTTCGAAATTCGATTTGGGTTCCATTTTATCGTATCCCAAGCATAATAATAGCATTACATTCGCTATTTTCTTCTTCTTATTTTTTTTCTATTTTCTTGGAACATTTATCGATTTTTGTTGTAGTGAGCCGGTTTTGTGCGGAAGGGTATGACGCAGATTACTCCGGAGAAATTTAACTCATTAAAAACAATTATTTCGACTGTTTTAGCCATAATTTACGTAAACAGTCGCGACTCGAGGACTTTCCAGGGAGGTCACCCATCCTAGCTCTGCCATCGCGCCAGAACGCTTAACTTCATGGTTCTGATTGGGCGAGAGCAGTGCCGCGTGTTGTCCCTCGCCGCCCGTTCCACATGTACTCGAGGAATATAAGAATAAACAACCCACTCAATGTCAGGTGCGATCATACCAGCACCAATGCACCAGATCCCATCAGAACTCCGAAGTTAAGCGTGCTTGGGCGAGAGCAATACTAGGATGGGTGACCCCTTGGGAAATCCTCGTGTTGCACCCATTTTCGTGTTTTTATATTTTTGATTACTTGTTGACAGACTATTTTCAGCTCAAATCATCTGAATCTCGATCGGGACCAGATAAGACATGTGAAATCAACGTAGCTCGGGCACTGCCGGATTTGGACAAAAATTATAGGCTAATTTGATTGTAAACGGGCAAACGGACGAGACTCATTACTTCGCAATGAGCTGGCGATATTTCAGCTAAATTCCTTCTCTAAGACCCTCTAATTTGCGATTTTCCGCTTCTGTTAAGCTTCCGTTTCTTTTAGAAATCCGCTTAGAAAGTTCGAAATTCGATTCTGGTTCCATTTTATCGTATCCCAGGCATAATAATAGCTTTATATTCGCTATTTCCTTCTTCTTATTTTTTTTCTATTTTCTAGGAACATTTATTGATTTTTGTTGTCGTGAGCCTGTTCTGTGCTGAATGGTATGAAACAGATTACACCGGAGACGGTTAACTCATTAAAAACAATTATTTCGACTGTTTTAGTCAAAATTTACGTAAACCGTCGCGACACGAGGACTTCACAGGGATGTCACCCATCCTAGCTCTGCCATCGCGCCAGAACGCTTAACTTCATGGTTATGATTGGGCGAGAGCAGTGCCGCGTGTTGTCCATCACCGCCCGCTTCACACGTACTCGAGGGATATAAGAATAAACATCCCACTCAATGTCGGGTGCGATCATATCAGCACTAATGCACTGGATCCCATCAGAACTCGGAAGTTAAGCGTGCTTGGGCGAGAGCTGTACTAGGATGGGTGACACCCTGGGAAGTCCTCTTGTTGCACGCCTTTTCGCGTTTTTCTATTTTTGATTACTTGTTGACAGACGATTTTCGACTCAAATCATCTGAATCTCGATCAGAACCAGATAAGACATGTGAAATCAATGTAGCTCGGGCACTGCCGGATTTGGACAAAATTGTAGGCTAATTTGATTGTAAACGGGCAAACGGACGAGACTCATTACTTCGCAATGAGCTGGCAATATTTTTGCTAAATTTCTTCTCTAAGACCCTCTAATTTGCGATTTATCGCTTCTGTTAAGCTTCCGTTTCCTCAAGAAATCCGCTTAGGAAGTTCGAAATTCGATTCCGGTTCCATTTTATCGTATCTCAGGCATAATACTAGCTTTACATTCGCTATTTTCTTCTTCTTATTTTTTTTTTTATTTTCAGGGAAAATTAGCGATTTTTGTTGCCGTGAGCCCGGTCGGTGCGGAAGGGTATGACGCAGATTACTCCGTAGACGGTTAACTCATTAAAAACAATTATTTCGACTGTTTTATCCATATTTAACGTAACCGGTCGTGACACGAGGTCTTTCTATGGATGTCACCTATCCTAGCTCTGCCATCGCGCCAGAACGCTTAACTTCATGGTTATGATTGGGCGAGAGCAGTGCCGCGTGTTGTCCATCGCCGCCCGCTCCACACGTACTCGAGGGATATAAGAATAAACATCCCACTCAATGTCGGGTGCGATCATACCAGCACTAATGCACGGATCCCATCAGAACTCCGAAGTTATACGTGCTTGGGCGAGAGCAGTACTAGGACGGGAGGCCCCCTAGGAAGTCCTCGTGTTGCACCCCTTTTCGTGTTTTTCTATTTTTGATTATTTGTTGACAGACGATTTTCGGCTCAAATCATCTGACTCTCGATCAGAACCAGATAAGACATGTGAAATCAATGTAGCTCGGACACTGCCGGATTTGGACAAAATTGTAGGCTAATTTGATTGTAAACGGGCAAACGGACGAGACTCATTACTTCGCAATGAGCTGGCAATATTTTTGCTAAATTCCTTCTCTAAGACCCTCTAATTTGCGATTTATCGCTTCTGTTAAGCTTCCGTTTCCTCAAGAAATCCGCTTAGGAAGTTCGAAATTCGATTCCGGTTCCATTTTATCGTATCCCAGGCATAGTAATAGCTTTACTTTCGCTATTTTCTTCTTCTTATTTTTTTCTATTTTCAGGGAAAATTTAGCGATTTTTGTTGCCGTTAGCCGGGTCTGTGCGCAAAGGTATGACGCAGATTACTCCGGAGACGGTTAACTCATTAAAAACAATTATTTCGACGGTTTTATCCATAATTTACGTAACCGGTCGCGACACGAGGTCTTTCTAGGGATGTCACCTATCCTAGCTCTGCCATCGCGCCAGAACGCTTA
This sequence comes from Primulina tabacum, assembly GCF_025594145.1. Classification (NCBI taxonomy): domain Eukaryota; kingdom Viridiplantae; phylum Streptophyta; class Magnoliopsida; order Lamiales; family Gesneriaceae; genus Primulina; species Primulina tabacum. Next base: position 29,661,963 of record NC_134559.1, on the reverse strand, counting down.
ACTTCATGGTTATGATTGGGCGAGAGCACTGCCGCGTGTTGTCCATCGCCGCCCGCTTCACACGTACTCTTGGGATATAAGAATAAACATCCACTCAATGTTGGGTGCGATCATACCAGCACTAATGCACGGATCCCATCAGAACTCCGAATTTAAGCGTGCTTGGGCGAGAGCAGTACTAGGATGGGAGGCCCCCTGAGAAGTCCTCGTGTTGCACCCCTTTTCGTGTTTTTCTATTTTTTATTACTTGTTGATAGACAATTTTCGGCTCAAATCATCTGAATCTAGATCAGGACCAGATAAGACATGTGAAATAAAAGTAGCTCGGGCACTGTCGGATTTGGAAAAAATTGTAGGCTAATTTGATTGTAAACGGGCAAACGGACGAGACTCATTACTACGCAATTAGCTGACGAATTTTAGCCGAATTCCTTCTCTAAGACCCTCTAATTTGCGATTTACCGCTTCTGTTAAGCTTTCGTTTCCTCGAGAAATCCGCTTAAGAAGTTCGAAATTCGATTCCGGTTCCATTTTATCGTATCCCAGGCATAATAATAGCTTTACATTCGTTATTTCCTTCTTCTTATTTTTTTTCCTATTTTCTGGGAACATTTATCGATTTTTGTTGTCGTGAGCCGGTTCTGTGCGGAAGGGTATGACGCAGATTACTCCGGAGACGGTTAACTCATTAAAAACAATTATTTCGACTGTTTTATACATAATTTACGTAAACGGTCGCGACACGAGGTCTTCCTAGAGAGGTTAACCATCCTACCTCTGCCATCGCGCCAGAACGCTTAACTTCATGGTTATGATTGGGCGAGAGCAGTGCCGCGTGTTGTCCATCGCCGCCCGCTCAACACGTACTCGAGGGATATAAGAATAGACATCCCACTCAATGTCGGGTGCGATCATACCAGCACTAATGCACCGGATCCCATCAGAACTCCGAAGTTAAGCGTGCTTGGGCGAGAGCAGTACTAGGATGGGTGACCCCCTAGGAAGTCCTCGTGTTGCACCCCTTTTCGTGTTTTTTTATTTTTGATTACTTGTTGACAGACGATTTTCGGCTCAAATCATCTGAATCTCGATCGGGACCAGATAAGACATGTGAAATGAACGAAGCTCGGGCACTGCCGGATTTGGACAAAATTGTAGGCTAATTTGATTGTAAACGGGCAAACGGACGAGACTCATTACTACGAAATGAGCTGAAAAGATTTTAGCCGAATTCCTTCTCTAAGACCCTCTAATTTGCGATTTACCGCTTCTGTTAAGCTTTCGTTTCCTCGAGAAATCCGCTTAGGAAGTTCGAAACTCGATTCCGGTTCCATTTTATCGTATCCTAGGCATAATAATAGCTTTACATTCGTTATTTCCTTCTTCGTATTTTTTTTTCTATTTTCTGGGAACATTTATCGATTTTTGTTGTCGTGAGCCGGTTCTGTACGGAAGGGTATGACGCAGATTACTCCGGAGACGGTTAACTCATTAAAAACAATTATTTCGACTGTTTTATCCATAATTTACGTAAACGGTCGCGACACGAGGTCTTCCAAGGGAGGTCACCCATCCTACCTCTGCCATCGCGCCAGAACGCTTAACTTCATGGTTATGATTGGGCGAGAGCAGTGCCGCGTGTTGTTCATCGCCGCCCGCTCCACACGTACTCGAGGGATATAAGAATAAACACCCCACTCAATATCGGGTGCGATCATACCAGCATTATAGCACCGGATTCAATCAGAACTCCGAAGTTAAGCGTGCTTGGGCGAGAGCAGGACTAGGATGGGTGCCTATCAGAAGTCCTCGTGTTGCACCATTTTTCGTGTTTTTCTATTTTTGATTACTTGTTGACACACGATTTTCGGCTCAAATCATCTGAATCTCGATCGGGACCATATAAGACATGTGAAATGAAAGTAGCTCGGGCACTGCCGGATTTGGACAAAATTGTAGGCTAATTTGATTGTAAACGGGCAAACGGACGAGACTCATTACTAAGCAATAAGCTGACGAGATTTTAGCCGAATTCTTCTCTAAGACCCTCTAATTTGAGATTTACCGCTTCTATTAAGTTTTCCTTTCCTCGAGAAATCCGCTTAGGAAGTTCGAAATTCGATTCCGGTTCCATTTTATCGTATCCCAGGCATAATAATAGCTTTACATTCGTTATTTCCTTCTTCTTATTTTTTTTCTTTTTTCTGGGAACATTTATCGATTTTTGTTGTCGTGAGCCGTTTCTGTGCGGAAGGGTATGACGCAGATTACTCCGGAGACGGTTAACTCATTAAAAACAATTATTTCGACTTTATTAACCATAATTTACGTAACCGGTCGCGACACGAGGTCTTCCCAGGGAGGTCACCCATCCTAGCTCTGCCATCGCGCCAGAACGCTTAACTTCATGGTTATGATTGGGCGAGAGCAGTGCCGCGTGTTGTCCATCGCCGCCCGCTCCACACGTACTCGAGGGATATAAGAATAAACATCCCACTCAATGTCGAGAGCGATCATACCAGCACTAATGCACCGGATCCCATCAGAACTCCGAAGTTAAGCGTGCTTGGGCGAGACCAGTACTAGGAAGGGCGACCCTCTGTGAAGTCCTCGTGTTCCACCTCTTTTAATGTTTTTCTATTTTTGATTATTTGTTGATAGACGATTTTCGGCTGAAATCATCTGAATCTCGATCGTGACCAGATAAGACATGTGAAATCAACGTAGCTCGGGCACTGCCGGATTTGGACAAAATTGTGGGCTAATTTGATTGTAAACGGGCAAACGAACGAGACTCATTACTCCGCAGTAAACTGGCATTATTTTAGCAGCTTTTGTTAAGCTTCTGTTTCCTCGAGAAATCCGCTTAAGAAGTCCGAAATTCGATTCCGGTTCCATTTTATCGTATCCCAGGCATAATAATAGCTTTACATTCGCTATTTTCTTCTTCTAATTTTTTTTCTATTTTCTGAGAACATTTAGCGATTTTTGTTGTCTTGAGCAGGTTCTGTGCGGAAGGGTGACGCATATTACTCCGAAGACGGTTAACTCATTAAAAAAATTATTTCGACAGTTTTATCCATAATTTACGTAAACGGTCGCGACACGAGGACTTCCCAGGGAGGTCACCCATCCAAGCTCTGGCATTGCTCCAGAACGCTTAACTTCATGGTTCTGATTGGGCGAGAACAGTGCCGCGTGTTGTCCATCGCCGCCCGCTCCACACGTACTCGAGGGATATAAGAATAAACATACCACTCAAGGTCGGGTGTGATCATACCAGCACTAATGCATCGGATCCCATAAGAACTCCGAAGTTAAGCGTGCTTGGGCGACAGAAGTACTAGGATGGGCGGACCCCCTTGGAAGTCCTCGTGTTGCACCCTTTTCGTGTTTTTCTATTTTTGATTACTTGTTGAAAGATGATTTTCGGCTCAAATCATCTGAATCACGATCGGGACCAGATAAGACATGTGAAATCAACGTAGCTCGGGCACTGCCGGATTTGGACAAAATTGAAGCCTAATTTGATTGTAAACGGGAAAACGAACGAGACTTATTACTCTGCGATGAGCTGGCGAGATTTTGGCCGAATTCCATCTCTAAAACCCTCTTATTTGCGATTTTCCGCTTCTGTTAAGCTTCCGTTTCCTCGAGAAATCCGCTTAGGAAGTCCGAAATTCGATTCCGATTCCATTTTATCGTATCACAGGCATAATAATAGCTTTACATTCGCTATTTTCTTCTTCTAATTTTTATTTCTATTTTCTGGAAACATTTACCGATTTTTGTTGTCTTGAGCAAGTTCTGTGCGGAAGGGTATGACACATATTACTCCGGAGATGGTTAACTCATTAAAAACAATTATTTCGACTGTTTTATCCATAATTTACGTAAACGGTCGTGACACGAGGACTTTCTAGGGAGGTCACCCATCCTAGCTCTGCCATCGCGCCAGAATGCTTAACTTCATGGTTCTGATTGGGCGAGAGCAGTGCTGCGTGTTGTCCATCGTCGTCCGCGCCACACGTACTCGAGGGATACAAGAAGAAACATCCCACTTAAGGTCGGGAGCGATCATACCAGCACTAATGCACCGGATCCCATCAGAACTCTTAAGTTAAGCGTGCTTGGGCGAGTGCAGTACTAGTGTTACACCTCTTTTCGTGTTTTTCTATTTTTGATTAACTTGTAATAGACGATTTTTTGCTCAAATCTTCTGAATTTTGATCGGACCAGATAAGACATGTGAAATCGACGTAGCTCGGGCACTGCCGGATTTGGACAAAATCGTAGACTAATTTGATTGTAAACGGGCAAACGAACGATACTCATTACTCCGCAATGAGCTCGCAATATTTTTGCTAAATTCCTTCTCTAAGACCCTATAATTTGCGATTTTTCGCTTCTGTTAAGCTTTCGTTTTCTCGAGAAATCCGCTTAGGAAGTCCGAAATTCGATTCCGGTTCCATTTTATCGTATCCCAGGCATAATAATAGCTTTACATTCGCTACTTTCTTCTTCTTATTTTTTTTTCTATTTTCTGGGAACATTTAGCGATTTTTGCTTTCGTGAGCCGGTTCTGTGCGGAAGGTTGTGATGCAGATTACTCCGGAGACGGTTAACTCATTAAAAACAATTATTTCGACTGTTTTAGCTATAATTTACGTAAACGGCCTGCGCCACACGTACTCGAGGGATATAAGGATAAACATCCCACTTAACGTCGGGAGCGATCATACCAGCACTACTGCACCGGATCCCATCAGAACTCCGAAGTTAAGCATGCTTGGGCGAGTGCAATACTAGGATGGGTGACCCCCTGGGAAGTCCTCGTGTTACACCTTTTTTCGTGTTTTTCTATTTTTGATTAATTTGTAATAGGCGATTTTTGGCTAAAATCTTCTGAATCTCGATCGGACCAGATATGATATGTGAAATCAACGTAGCCCGGGCACTGCCGGATTTGGACAAAATTGTTGCCTAATTTGATTGTAAACGGGCAAACGAACGTTACTCATTATTCCGCAATGAGCTGGCGAGATTTTAGCCGAATTCCTTCTCTAAGACCCTCTAATTTGCGATTTTCCGCTGTTGTTAAGCTTCTGTTTCCTCGAGAAATCCGCTTAGGAAGTCCGAAATTCGATTCTGGTTCGCCAGAACGCTTACTTTCATGGTTCTGATTGGGCGAGAGCAGTGCCGCGTGTTGTCCATCGCCGCCCGCTCCACACGTACTCGAGGGATATAAGAATAAACATACCACTCAATGTCGGGTGCGATCATATCAGCACTAATGCACCGGATTCCATCGGAACTCCGAAGTTAAGCGTGCTTGGGCGAGAGCACTACTAGGATGGGTGACCCCCTTGGAAGTCCTCGTGTAGCACCCGTTTTCGTGTTTTTCTATTTTTGATTACTTGTTGACAAATGATTTTCGGCTCAAATCATCTGAATCACGATCGGGACCAGATAAGACATGTGAAATCAACGTAGCTCGGGCACTGCCGGATTTGTACAAAATTGAAGCCTAATTTGATTGTAAATGGGAAAACGAACGAGACTCATTACTCTGCAATGAGCTGGAGAGATTTTAGCCGAATTCTTTCTCTAAGACCCTCTTATTTGCGATTTTCCGCTTCTGTTAAGTTTCCGTTTCCTCGGGAAATCTGCTTAGGAAGTCCGAAATTCGATTCCGGTTCCATTTTATCGTATCACAGGATTAATAATAGCTTTACATTCGCTATTTTCTTCTTCAAATTTTTTTTCTATTTTCTGGGAAAATTTATCGATTTTTGTTGTCTTGAACAAGTTCTGTGCGGAAGGGTATGAAACATATTACTCCGGAGACGGTTAACTCATTAAAAACAATTATTTCGACTGTTTTATCCATAATTTACGTAAACGGTCGTGACACGAGTACTTTCTAGGGAGGTAACCCATCCTAGCTCTGCCATCGCGCCAGAACGCTTAACTTCATGGTTCTGATTGGGCGAGAGCAGTGCCGCGTGTTGTCTATCGCCGCCCGCTCCACTCGTACTCGAGGGATATAAGAATAAACATCCCACTCAATGTCGGGTGTGATCATACCAGCACTAATGCATCGGATCCCATCAGAACTCCGAAGTTAAGCGTGCTTGGGCGAGAGCAGTACTAGGATGGGCGACCCCCTTGGAAGTCCTCGTGTTGCACCCTTTTCGTGTTTTTCTATTTTTGATTACTTGTTGACAGATGATTTTCGGCTCAAATCATCTGAATCACGATCGGGACCAGATAAGACATGAGAAATCAACGTAGCTCGGGCACTGCCGGATTTGGACAAAATTGAAGCCTAATTTGATTGTAAACGGGAAAACGAACGAGACTTATTACTCTTCAATGTGCTGGCGAGATTTTGGCCGAATTCCATCTCTAAGACCCTCTTATTTGCGATTTTCCGCTTCTGTTAAGCTTCCGTTTCCTCGAGAAATCCGCTTAGGAAGTCCGAAATTCGATTCCGATTCCATTTTATCGTATCAAAGGATTAATAATAGCTTTACATTCGCTATTTTCTTCTTCTAATTTTTTTTTCTATTTTCTGGAAACATTTACCGATTTTTGTTGTCTTGAGCAAGTTCTGTGCGGAAGGGTATGACACATATTACTCCGGAGACGGTTAACTCATTAAAAACAATTATTTCGACTGTTTTATCCATAATTTACGTAAACGGTCGTGACACGAGGACTTTCCAGGGAGGTCACCCATCCTAGCTCTGCCATCGCGCCAGAACGCTTAACTTCATGGTTCTGATTGAGCGAGAGCAGTTCCGCGTGTTGTCCATCGCCGCCCGCACCACACGTACTCAAGGGATATAAGGATAAACATCCCACTTAACGTCGGGAGCGACAATACCAGCACTAATGCACCGGATCCCATCAGAACTCCGAAGTTAAGCATGCTTGGGCGAGTGCAATACTAGGATGGGTGACCCCCTGTGAAGTCCTCGTGTTGCACCCCTTTTCGTGTATTTCTATTTTTGATTACATGTTGACAGACGATTTTCGGCTCAAATCATCTGAATCACGATCGGGACCAGATAAGACATGTGAAATCGACGTAGCTCGGGCACTGCCGGATTTGGACAAAATCGTAGACTAATTTGATTGTAAACGGGCAAACGAACGATACTCATTACTCCGCAATGAGCTCGCAATATTTTTGCTAATTCCTTCTCTAAGACCCTCTAATTTGCGATTTATCGCTTCTGTTAAGCTTCCGTTTCCTCGAGAAATCCGCTTAGGAAGTTCGAAATTCGATTCCGGTTCCATTTTATCGTATCCCAGGCATAATAATAGCTTTACATTCGCTATTTTCTTCTTCTTATTTTTTTTCTATTTTTAGGTAAAATTTAGCGAGTTTTGTTGCCGTGAGCCGGGTCTGTGCGGAAGGGTATGACGCAGATTACTCTGGAGACGGTTAACTCATTAAAAACAATTATTTCGACTGTTTTATCCATAATTTACGTAACCGGTCGCGACACGAGGTCTTTCTAGGGATGTCACCTATCCTAGCTCTGCCATCGCGCCAGAACGCTTAACTTCATGGTTATGATTGGGCGAGAGCAGTGCCGCGTGTTGTCAATCGCCGCCCGCTCCACACGTACTCGAGGGATATAAGAATAAACATCCCACTCAATATCGGGTGCGATCATACCAGCACTATTGCACCGGATCCCATCAGAACTCCGAAGTTAAGCGTGCTTGGGCGAGAGCAGTACTAGGATGGGTGGCCCCCTGGGAAGTCCTCGTCTTGCACCCCTTTTCGTGTTTTTCTATTTTTGATTACTTGTTGACAGACAATTTTCGGCTCAAATCATCTAAATCTAGATCGGGACCAGATAAGACATGTGAAATGAAAGTAGCTCGGGCACTGTCGGATTTGGACAAAATTGTAGGCTAATTTGATTGTAAACGGGCAAACGGACGAGACTCATTACTACGCAATAAGCTGACGAGATTTTAGCCGAATTCCTTCTCTAAGACCCTCTAATTTGCGATTTACCGCTTCTGTTAAGCTTTCCTTTCCTCGAGAAATCCCCTTAAGAAGTTCGAAATTCGATTCCGGTTCCATTTTATCGTATCCCATGCATAATAATAGCTTTACATTCGTTATTTCCTTCTTCTTATTTTTTTTCCTATTTTCTGGGAACATTTATCGATTTTTGTTGTCGTGATTCGGTTCTGTGCGGAAGGGTATGATGCAGATTACTCCGTAGACGGTTAACTCATTAAAAACAATTATTTCGACTGTTTTATCCATAATTTACGTAAACGGTCGCGACACGAGGTCTTCCCAGGGAGGTCACCCATCCTACCTCTGCCATCGCGCCAGAACGCTTAACTTCATGGTTATGATTGGGCGAGAGCAGTGCCGCGTGTTGTCCATCGCCGCCCGCTCCACACGTACTCGAGGGATATAAGAATAAACATCCCACTCAATATCGGGTGCGATCATACCAGCACTATTGCACCGGATCCCATCAGAACTCCGAAGTTAAGCGTGCTTGGGCGAGAGCAGGACTAGGATGGGTGCCTATCGGAAGTCCTCGTGTTGCACCCTTTTTCGTGTTTTTCTATTTTTGATTACTTGTTCACAGACGATTTTCGGCTCAAATCATCTGAATCTCGATCGGGACCATATAAGACATGTGAAATGAAAGTAGCTCGGGCACTGCCGGATTTGGACAAAATTGTAGGCTAATTTGATTGTAAACGGGCAAACGGACGAGACTCATTACTACGCAATAAGCTGACGAGATTTTAGCCGAATTCCTTCTCTAAGACCCTCTAATTTGCGATTTACCGCTTCTGTTAAGCTTTCGTTTCCTCGAGAAATCCGCTTAGGAAGTTCGAAATTCGATTCCGGTTCCATTTTATCGTATCCAGGCATAATAATAGCTTTACATTCGTTATTTCCTTCTTCTTATTTTTTTTCTATTTTCTGGGAACATTTATCGATTTTTGTTGTCGTGAGCCGGTTCTGTGCGGAAGGGTATGACGCAGATTACTCCGGAGACGGTTAACTCATTAAAAACAATTATTTCGACTGTTTTATCCATAATTTACGTAAACGGTCGCGACACGAGGTCTTCCCAGGGAGGTCACCCATCCTACCTCTGCCATCTCGCCAGAACGCTTAACTTCATGGTTATGATTGGGCGAGAGAAGTGCCGCGTGTTGTCCATCGCCGCCCGCTCCACACGTACTCGAGGGATATAAGAATAAACATCCCACTCAATATCGGGTGCGATCATACCAGCACTAATGCACCGGATCCCATCAGAACTCCGAAGTTAAGCGTGCTTGGGCGAGAGCAGTACTAGGATGGGTGACCCCTTGGGAAGTCCTCGTGTTGCACCCTTTTTCGTGTTTTTCTATTTTTGATTACTTGTTGACAGACGATTTTCGGCTCAAATCATCTGAATCTCGATCGGGACCAGATAAGACATGTGAAATGAAAGTAGCTCGGGCACTGCCGGATTTGGACAAAATTGTAGGCTAATTTGATTGTAAACGGGCAAACGGACGAGACTCATTACTACGCAATAAGCTGACGAGATTTTAGCCGAATTCCTTCTCTAAGACCCTCTAATTTGCGATTTATCGCTTCTATTAAGTTTTCGTTTCCTCGAGAAATCCGCTTAGGAAGTTCGAAATTCGATTCCGGTTCCATTTTATCGTATCCCAGGCATAATAATAGCTTTACATTCGTTATTTCCTTCTTCTTATTTTTTTTTCTATTTTCAGGGAACATTTATCGATTTTTGTTGTCGTGAGCCGGTTCTGTGCGGAAGGGTATGACGCAGATTACTCCGGAGACAGTTAACTCATTAAAAACAATTATTTCGACTGTTTTATCCATAATTTACGTAAACGGTCGCGACACGAGGTCTTCCCAGGGAGGTCACCCATCCTACCTCTGCCATCGCGCCAGAACGCTTAACTTCATGGTTATGATTGGGCGAGAGAAGTGCCGCGTGTTGTCCATCGCCGCCCGCTCCACACGTACTCGAGGGATATAAGAATAAACATCCCACTCAATATCGGGGGCGATCATACAAGCACTATTGCACCGGATCCCATCAGAACTCCGAAGTTAAGCGTGCTTTGGCGAGAGCAGTACTAGGATGGATGACCCCCTGGGAAGTCCTCGTGTTGCACCCCTTTTCGTGTTTTTCTATTTTTGATTACTTGTTGACAGACGATTTTCGGCTCAAATCATCTGAATCTCGATCGGGACCAGATAAGACATGTGAAATGAAAGTAGCTCGGGCACTGCCGGATTTGGACAAAATTGTAGGCTAATTTGATTGTAAACGGGCAAACGGACGAGACTCATTACTACGCAATGAGCTGACGAGATTTTAGCCGAATTCCTTCTTTAAGACCCTCTAATTTGCGATTTACCGCTTCTGTTAAGCTTTCGTTTCCTCGAGAAATCCGCTTAGGAAGTTCGAAATTCGATTCTGGTTCCATTTTATCGTATCCCAGGCATAATAATAGCATTACATTCGTTATTTCCTTCTTCTTATTTTTTTTTCTATTTTCAGGGAACATTTATCGATTTTTGTTGTCGTGAGTCGGTTCTGTGCGGAAGGGTATGACGCAGATTACTCCGGAGACGGTTAACTCATTAAAAACAATTATTTCGACTGTTTTATCCATAATTTACGTAAACGGTCGCGACACGAGGTCTTCCCAGGGAGGTCACCCATCCTACCTCTGCCATCGCGCCAGAACGCTTAACTTCATGGTTATGATTAGGCGAGAGCAGTGCCGCGTGTTGTCCATCAGCCGCCCGCTCCACACGTACTCGAGGGATATAAGAATAAACATCCCACTCAATGTCGGGTGCGATCATACCAGCACTAATGCACCGGATCCCATCAGAACTCCGAAGTTAAGCTGTGCTTGGGCTTCAGCAGTACTAGGATGGGTGACCCCCTGGGAAGTCCTCGTGTTGCACCCTTTTTAGTGTTTTTCTATTTTTGATTACTTGTTGACAGACGATTTTCGGCTCAAATCATCTGAATCTCGATCGGGACCAGATAAGACATGTGAAATGAAAGTAGCCCGGGCACTGTCGGATTTGGACAAAATTGTAGGCTAATTTGATTGTAAACGGGCAAACGGACGAGACTCATTCTACGCAATGAGCTGACGAGATTTTAGCCGAATTCCTTCTCTAAGACCCTCTAATTTGCGATTTACCGCTTCTGTTAAGCTTTCGTTTCCTCGAGAAATCCGCTTAGGAAGTTCGAAATTCGATTCCGGTTCAATTTTATCGTATCCTAGGCATAATAATAGCATTACATTCGTTATTTCCTTCTTCTTATTTTTTTTTCTATTTTCAGGGAACATTTATCGATTTTTGTTGTCGTGAGCCGGTTCTGTGCGGAAGGGTATGACGCAGATTACTCCGGAGACCGTTAACTCATTAAAAACAATTATTTCGACTGTTTTATCCATAATTTACGTAAACGGTCGCGACACGAGGTCTTCCCAGGGAGGTCACCCATCCTACCTCTGCCATCGCGCCAGAACGCTTAACTTCATGGTTATGATTGGGCGAGAGCAGTGCCGCGTGTTGTCCATCGCCGCCCGCTCCACACGTACTCGAGGGATATAAGAATAAACATCCCACTCAATGTCGGGTGCGATCATACCAGCACTAATGCACCGGATCCCATCAGAACTCCGAAGTTAAGCGTGCTTTGGCGAGAGCAGTACTAGGATGGATGACCCCCTGGGAAGTCCTCGTGTTGCCCCCCTTTTCGTGTTTTTCTATTTTTGATTACTAGTTGACAGACGATTTTCGGCTCAAATCATCTGAATCTCGATCGTGACCAGATAAGACATGTCAAATGAAAGTAGCTCGGGCACTGCCGGATTTGGACAAAATTGTAGGCTAATTTGATTGTAAACGGGCAAACGGACGAGACTCATTCTACGCAATGAGCTGACGAGATTTTAGCCGAATTCCTTCTTTAAGACCCTCTAATTTGCGATTTACCGCTTCTGTTAAGCTTTCGTTTCCTCGAGAAATCCGCTTAGAAAGTTCGAAATTCGATTCTGGTTCCATTTTATCGTATCCCAGGCATAATAATAGCATTACATTCGTTATTTCCTTCTTCTTATTTTTTTTTCTATTTTCAGGGAACATTTATCGATTTTTGTTGTTGTGAGTCGGTTCTGTGCGGAAGGGTATGATGCAGATTACTCCGGAGACAGTTAACTCATTAAAAACAATTATTTCGACTGTTTTATCCATAATTTACGTAAACGGTCGCGACACGAGGTCTTCCTAGGGAGGTCACCCATCCTACCTCTGCCATCGCGCCAGAACGCTTAACTTCATGGTTATGATTAGGCGAGAGCAGTGCCGCGTGTTGTCCATCAGCGCCCGCTCCACACGTACTCGAGGGATATAAGAATAAACATCCCACTCAATGTCGGGTGCGATCATACCAGCACTAATGCACCAGATCCCATCAGAACTCCGAAGTTAAGCGTGCTTGGGCTTAGAGCAGTACTAGGATGGGTGACCCCCTGGGAAGTCCTCGTGTTGCCACCCTTTTCGTGTTTTTCTATTTTTGATTACTTGTTGACAGACGATTTTCGGCTCAAATCATCTGAATCTCGATCGGGACCAGATAAGACATGTGACATGAAAGTAGCTCGGGCACTGCCGGATTTGGACAAAATTGTAGGCTAATTTGATTGTAAACGGGCAAACGGACGAGACTCATTACTACGCAATGAGCTGACGAGATTTTAGCCGAATTCCTTCTCTAAGACCCTCTAATTTGCGATTTACCGCTTCTGTTAAGCTTTCGTTTCCTCGAGAAATCCGCTTAGGAAGTTCGAAATTCGATTCCGGTTCCATTTTATCGTATCCCAGGCATAATAATAGCATTACATTCGTTATTTCCTTCTTCTTATTTTTTTTTCTATTTTCAGGGAACATTTATCGATTTTTGTTGTCGTGAGCCGGTTCTGTGCGGAAGGGTATGACGCAGATTACTCCGGAGACGGTTAACTCATTAAAAACAATTATTTCGACTGTTTTATCCATAATTTACGTAAACGGTCGCGACACGAGGTCTTCCCAGGGAGGTCACCCATCCTACCTCTGCCATCGCGCCAGAACGCTTAACTTCATGGTTATGATTGGGCGAGAGCAGTGCCGCGTGTTGTCCATCAGCGCCCGCTCCACACGTACTCGAGGGATATAAGAATAAACATCCCACTCAATGTCGGGTGCGATCATACCAGCACTAATGCACCGGATCCCATCAGAACTCCGAAGTTAAGCGTGCTTGGGCTTGAGCAGTACTAGGATGGGTGACCCCCTGGGAAGTCCTCGTGTTGCACCCTTTTTAGTGTTTTTCTATTTTTGATTACTTGTTGACAGACGATTTTCGGCTCAAATCATCTGAATCTCGATCGGGACCAGATAAGACATGTGACATGAAAGTAGCCCGGGCACTGTCGGATTTGGACAAAATTGTAGGCTAATTTGATTGTAAACGGGCAAACGGACGAGACTCATTACTACGCAATGAGCTGACGAGATTTTAGCCGAATTCCTTCTCTAAGACCCTCTAATTTGCGATTTACCGCTTCTGTTAAGCTTTCGTTTCCTCGAGAAATCCGCTTAGGAAGTTCGAAATTCGATTCTGGTTCCATTTTATCGTATCCCAGGCATAATAATAGCTTTACATTCGTTATTTCCTTCTTCTTATTTTTTTTCTATTTTCTGGGAACATTTATCGATTTTTGTTGTCGTGAGCCGGTTCTGTGCGGAAGGGTATGACGCAGATTACTCCGGAGACGGTTAACTCATTAAAAACAATTATTTCGACTGTTTTATCCATAATTTACGTAAACGGTCGCGACACGAGGTCTTCCCAGGGAGGTCACCCATCCTACCTCTGCCATCGCGCCAGAACGCTTAACTTCATGGTTATGATTGGGCGAGAGCAGTGCCGCGTGTTGTCCATCGCCGCCCGCTCCACACGTACTCGAGGGATATAAGAATAAACATCCCACTCAATGTCGGGTGCGATCATACCAGCACTAATGCACCGGATCACATCAGAACTCCGAAGTTAAGCGTGCTTTGGCGAGAGCAGTACTAGGATGGATGACCCCCTGGGAAGTCCTCGTGTTGCACCCCTTTTCGTGTTTTTCTATTTTTGATTACTTGTTGACAGACGATTTTCGGCTCAAATCATCTGAATCTCGATCGGGACCAGATAAGACATGTGAAATGAAAGTAGCTCGGGCACTGCCGGATTTGGACAAAATTGTAGGCTAATTTGATTGTAAACGGGCAAACGGACGAGACTCATTACTACGCAATGAGCTGACGAGATTTTAGCCGAATTCCTTCTCTAAGACCCTCTAATTTGCGATTTACCGCTTCTGTTAAGCTTTCGTTTCCTCGAGAAATCCGCTTAGGAAGTTCGAAATTCGATTCCGGTTCCATTTTATCGTATCCCAGGCATAATAATAGCTTTACATTCGTTATTTCCTTCTTCTTATTTTTTTTTCTATTTTCTGGGAACATTTATCGATTTTTGTTGTCGTGAGCCGGTTCTGTGCGGAAGGGTATGACGCAGATTACTCCGGAGACGGTTAACTCATTAAAAACAATTATTTCGACTGTTTTATCCATAATTTACGTAAACGGTCGCGACACGAGGTCTTCCCAGGGAGGTCACCCATCCTAGCCTCTGCCATCGCGCCAGAACGCTTAACTTCATGGTTATGATTAGGCGAGAGCAGTGCCGCGTGTTGTCCATCGCCGCCCGCTCCACACGTACTCGAGGGATATAAGAATAAACATCCCACTCAATGTCGTGTGCGATCATACCAGCACTAATGCACCGGATCCCATCAGAACTCCGAAGTTAAGCGTGCTTTGGCGAGAGCAGTACTAGGATGGATGACCCCCTGGGAAGTCCTCGTGTTGCACCCCTTTTCGTGTTTTTCTATTTTTGATTACTAGTTGACAGACGATTTTCGGCTCAAATCATCTGAATCTCGATCGTGACCAGATAAGACATGTGAAATGAAAGTAGCTCGGGCACTGCCGGATTTGGACAAAATTGTAGGCTAATTTGATTGTAAACGGGCAAACGGACGAGACTCATTACTACGCAATGAGCTGACGAGATTTTAGCCGAATTCCTTCTTTAAGACCCTCTAATTTGCGATTTACCGCTTCTGTTAAGCTTTCGTTTCCTCGAGAAATCCGCTTAGGAAGTTCGAAATTCGATTCCGGTTCCATTTTATCGTATCCCAGGCATAATAATAGCTTTACATTCGTTATTTCCTTCTTCTTATTTTTTTTTCTATTTTCTGGGAACATTTATCGATTTTTGTTGTCGTGAGCCGGTTCTGTGCGGAAGGGTATGACGCAGATTACTCCGGAGACGGTTAACTCATTAAAAACAATTATTTCGACTGTTTTATCCATAATTTACGTAAACGGTCGCGACACGAGGTCTTCCCAGGGAGGTCACCCATCCTACCTCTGCCATCGCGCCAGAACGCTTAACTTCATGGTTATGATTAGGCGAGAGCAGTGCCGCGTGTTGTCCATCGCCGCCCGCTCCACACGTACTCGAGGGATATAAGAATAAACATCCCACTCAATGTCGGGTGCGATCATACCAGCACTAATGCACCGGATCCCATCAGAACTCCGAAGTTAAGCGTGCTTGGGCTGAGAGCAGTACTAGGATGGGTGACCTCGTGTGCACCCTTTTAGTGTTTTTCTATTTTTGATTACTTGTTGACAGACGATTTTCGGCTCAAATCATCTGAATCTCGATCGGGACCAGATAAGACATGTGAAATGAAAGTAGCCCGGGCACTGTCGGATTTGGACAAAATTGTAGGCTAATTTGATTGTAAACGGGCAAACGGACGAGACTCATTACTACGCAATGAGCTGACGAGATTTTAGCCGAATTCCTTCTCTAAGACCCTCTAATTTGCGATTTACCGCTTCTGTTAAGCTTTCGTTTCCTCGAGAAATCCGCTTAGGAAGTTCGAAATTCGATTCTGGTTCCATTTTATCGTATCCCAGGCATAATAATAGCTTTACATTCGTTATTTCCTTCTTCTTATTTTTTTTCTATTTTCTGGGAACATTTATCGATTTTTGTTGTCGTGAGCCGGTTCTGTGCGGAAGGGTATGACGCAGATTACTCCGGAGACGGTTAACTCATTAAAAACAATTATTTCGACTGTTTTATCCATAATTTACGTAAACGGTCGCGACACGAGGTCTTCCCAGGGAGGTCACCCATCCTACCTCTGCCATCGCGCCAGAACGCTTAACTTCATGGTTATGATTAGGCGAGAGCAGTGCCGCGTGTTGTCCATCGCCGCCCGCTCCACACGTACTCGAGGGATATAAGAATAAACATCCCACTCAATGTCGGGTGCGATCATACCAGCACTAATGCACCGGATCCCATCAGAACTCCGAAGTTAAGCGTGCTTGGGCGAGAGCAGTACTAGGATGGGTGACCCCCTGGGAAGTCCTCGTGTTGCACCCCTTTTCGTGTTTTTCTATTTTTGATTACTTGTTGACAGACGATTTTCGGCTCAAATCATCTGAATCTCGATCGGGACCAGATAAGACATGTGAAATGAAAGTAGCTCGGGCACTGCCGGATTTGGACAAAATTGTAGGCTAATTTGATTGTAAACGGGCAAACGGACGAGACTCATTACTACGCAATGAGCTGACGAGATTTTAGCCGAATTCCTTCTCTAAGACCCTCTAATTTGCGATTTACCGCTTCTGTTAAGCTTTCGTTTCCTCGAGAAATCCGCTTAGGAAGTTCGAAATTCGATTCTGGTTCCATTTTATCGTATCTCAGGCATAATAATAGCTTTACATTCGTTATTTCCTTCTTCTTATTTTTTTTCTATTTTCTGGGAACATTTATCGATTTTTGTTGTCGTGAGCCGGTTCTGTGCGGAAGGGTATGACGCAGATTACTCCGGAGACGGTTAACTCATTAAAAACAATTATTTCGACTGTTTTATCCATAATTTACGTAAACGGTCGCGACACGAGGTCTTCCCAGGGAGGTCACCCATCCTACCTCTGCCATCGCGCCAGAACGCTTAACTTCATGGTTATGATTAGGCGAGAGCAGTGCCGCGTGTTGTCCATCGCCGCCCGCTCCACACGTACTCGAGGGATATAAGAATAAACATCCCACGCAATGTCTGGTGCGATCATACCAGCACTAATGCACCGGATCCCATCAGAACTCCGAAGTTAAGCGTGCTTGGGCTTGAGCAGTACTAGGATGGGTGACCCCCTGGGAAGTCCTCGTGTTGCACCCTTTTTAGTGTTTTTCTATTTTTGATTACTTGTTGACAGACGATTTTCGGCTCAAATCATCTGAATCTCGATCGGGACCAGATAAGACATGTGAAATGAAAGTAGCTCGGGCACTGCCGGATTTGGACAAAATTGTAGGCTAATTTGATTGTAAACGGGCAAACGGACGAGACTCATTACTACGCAATGAGCTGACGAGATTTTAGCCGAATTCCTTCTCTAAGACCCTCTAATTTGCGATTTACCGCTTCTGTTAAGCTTTCGTTTCCTCGAGAAATCCGCTTAGGAAGTTCGAAATTCGATTCCGGTTCCATTTTATCGTATCCCATGCATAATAATAGCTTTACATTCGTTATTTCCTTCTTCTTATTTTTTTTCTATTTTCTGAGAACATTTATCGATTTTTGTTGTCGTGAGCCGGTTCTGTGCGGAAGGGTATGACGCAGATTACTCCGGAGAAGGTTAACTCATTAAAAACAATTATTTCGACTGTTTTATCCATAATTTACGTAAACGGTCGCGACACGAGGTCTTCCCAGGGAGGTCACCCATCCTACCTCTGCCATCGCGCCAGAACGCTTAACTTCATGGTTATGATTGGGCGAGAGCAGTGCCGCGTGTTGTCCATCGCCGCCCGCTCCACACGTACTCGAGGGATATAAGAATAAACATCCCACTCAATGTCGGGTGCGATCATACCAGCACTAATGCACCGGATCCAACAGAACTCCGAAGTTAAGCGTGCTTGGGCGAGAGCAGTACTAGGATGGGTGACCCCCTGGGAAGTCCTCGTGTTGCACCCTTTTTAGTGTTTTTCTATTTTTGATTACTTGTTGACAGACGATTTTCGGCTCAAATCATCTGAATCTCGATCGGGACCAGATAAGACATGTGACATGAAAGTAGCCCGGGCACTGTCGGATTTGGACAAAATTGTAGGCTAATTTGATTGTAAACGGGCAAACGGACGAGACTCATTACTACGCAATGAGCTGACGAGATTTTAGCCGAATTCCTTCTCTAAGACCCTCTAATTTGCGATTTACCGTTTCTGTTAAGCTTTCGTTTCCTCGAGAAATCCGCTTAGGAAGTTCGAAATTCGATTCCGGTTCTATTTTATCGTATCACAGTCATAATAATAGCTTTACATTCGTTATTTCCTTCTTCTTATTATTTTTTCTATTTTCTGGGAACATTTATCGATTTTTGTTGTCGTGAGCCGGTTCTGTGCGGAAGGGTATGACGCAGATTACTCCGGAGACGGTTAACTCATTAAAAACAAATATTTCGACTGTTTTATCCATAATTTACGTAAACGGTCGCGACACGAGGTCTTCCCAGGGAGGTCACCCATCCTACCTCTGCCATCGCGCCAGAACGCTTAACTTCATGGTTATGATTAGGCGAGAGCAGTGCCACGTGTTGTCCATCGCCGCCCACTCCACACGTACTCAAGGGATATAAGAATAAACATCCCACGCAATGTCGGGTGCGATCATACCAACACTAATGCACCGGATCCCATCAGAACTTCGAAGTTAAGCATGCTTGGGCGAGAGCAGTACTAGGATGGGTGTCCCCCTGGGAAGTCCTCTTGTTGACGAGATTTTAGCTTTACATTCGACTGTTTTATCCATAATTTACGTAAACTGTCGCGACACGAGGTCTTCCCCACCCATCCTACCTCTGCCATCGCGCCAGAACGCTTAACTTCATGGTTATGATTGGGCGAGAGCACTGCCGCGCGTTGTCCATCGCCGCCCGCTCCACACGTACTCGAGGGATATAAGAATAAACATCCCACTCAATATCGGGTGCGATCATACCAGCACTATTGCACCGGATCCCATCAGAACTCCGAAGTTAAGCGTGCTTGGGCGAGAGCAGGACTAGGATGGGTGCCTATGGGAAGTCCTCGTGTTGCACCCTTTTTCGTGTTTTTCTATTTTTGATTACTTGTTGACAGACGATTTTCGGCTCAAATCATCTGAATCTCGATCGGGACCATATAAGACATGTGAAATGAAAGTAGCTCGGGCACTGCCGGATTTGGACAAAATTGTAGGCTAATTTGATTGTAAACGGGCAAACGGACGAGACTCATTACTACGCAATAAGCTGACGAGATTTTAGCCGAATTCCTTCTCTAAGACCCTCTAATTTGCGATTTACCGCTTCTATTACGTTTTTGTTTCCTCGAGAAATCCGCTTAGGAAGTTCGAAATTCGATTCTGGTTCTATTTTATCGTATCCCAGGCATAATAATAGCTTTACATTCGTTATTTCCTTCTTCTTATTATTTTTTCTATTTTCTGGGAACATTTATCGATTTTTGTTGTCGTGAGCCGGTTCTGTGCGGAAGGGTATGACGCAGATTACTACGGAGACGGTTAACTCATTAAAAACAATTATTTCGACTGTTTTATCCATAATTTACGTAAACGGTCGCGACACGAGGTCTTCCCAGGGTGGTCACCCATCCTAGCTCTGCCATCGCGCCAGAACGCTTAACTTCATGGTTATGATTGGGCGAGAGCAGTGCCGCGTGTTGTCCATCGCCGCCCGCTCCACACGTACTCGAGGGATATAAGAATAAACATCCCACTCAATGTCGGGTGAGATCATAACAGCACTAATGCATTGGATCCCATCAGAACTTCGATGTTAAGCGAGCTTGGTCAAGAGCATTACTAGGATGGGTGACCCCCCCCCCTGGGAAGTCCCCGTGTTGCAACCTTTTTAGTGTTTTTCTATTTTTGATTACTTGTTGACGACGATTTTCGGCTCAAATCATCTGAATCTCGATCAGGACCAGATAAGACATGTGAAATGAAAGTAGCCCGGTCACTGCCGGATTTGGACAAAATTGTAGGCTAATTTGATTGTAAACGGGCAAACGGACGAGACTCATTACTACGCAATGAGCTGACGAGATTTTAGACGAATTCCTTCTCTAAGACCCTCTAATTTGCGATTTACCGCTTCTATTAAGTTTTCGTTTCCTCGAGAAATCCGCTTGTGTTGCACCCCTTTTCGTGTTTTTTTATTTTTGATTACTTGTTGACAGACGATTTTCGGCTCAAATCATCTGAATCTCGATCGTGACCAGATAAGACATGTGAAATGAAAGTAGCTCGGGCACTGCCGGATTTAGACAAAATTGTAGGCTAATTTGATTGTAAACGGGCAAACGGACGAGACTCATTACTACGCAATGAGCTGACGAGATTTCAGCCGAATTCCTTCTCTAAGACCCTCTAATTTGCGATTTACCGCTTCTATTAAGTTTTCGTTTCCTCGAGAAATCCGCTTAGGAAGTTCGAAATTCGATTCCGGTTCCATTTTATCGTATCCTAGGCATAATAATAGCTTTACATTCGTTATTTTCTTCTTCTTATTTTTTTTTCTATTTTCTGGGAACATTTATCGATTTTTGTTGTCGTGAGCCGGTTCTCGGCGGAAGGCTATGACGCAGATTACTCCGGAGACGGTTAACTCATTAAAAACTATTATTTCGACTGTTTTATCCATAATTTACGTAAACGGTCGCGACACGAGGTCTTCCCAGAGAGGTCACCCATCCTACCTCTGCCATCGCGCCAGAAGGCTTAACTTCATGGTTATGATTGGGCGAGAGCAGTGCCGCGTGTTTTCCATCGCCGCCCGCTCCACACGTACTCGAGGGATATAAGAATAAACATCCCACTCAATGTCGGGTGCGATCATACCAGAACTAATGCACCGGATCCCATCAGAACTCCGAAGTTAAGCGTGCTTGGGCGAGAGCAATACTAGGATGGGTGACCCACTGGGGGAAGTCCTCGTGTTGCTCCTTTTTCGTGTTTTTCTATTTTTGATTACTTGTTGACAGACGATTTTCGGCTCAAATCATCTGAATCTCGATCGGGACCAGATAAGAAATGTGAAATGAAACTAGCTCGGGCACTGCCGGATTTGGACAAAATTGTAGGCTAATTTGATTGTAAACGAGCAAACGGACGAGACTCATTGCTACGCAATGAGCTGACGAGATTTAAGCCGAATTCCTTCTCTAAGACCCTCTAATTTGCGATTTAACGCTTCTGTTAAGCTTTCGTTTCCTCGAGAAATCCGCTTAGGAAGTTCGAAATTCGATTCCGGTTCCATTTTATCGTATCACTGGCATAATAATAGCTTTACATTCGTTATTTCCTTCTTCTTATTTTTTTTCTATTTTCTGGAAACATTTATCGATTTTTGTTGTCGTGAGCCGATTCTGTGCGGAAGGGTATGACGCAGATTACTTCGGAGATGGTTAACTCATTAAAAACAATTATTTCAACTTTTTTAACCATAATTTGCGTAACCGGTCGCGACACGAGGTCTTCCCAGGGAGGTCACCCATCCTACCTCTGCCATCGCGCCAGAACGCTTAACTTCATGGTTATGATTGGGCGAGAGCAGTGCCGCGTGTTGTCCATCGCCGCCCGCTCCACACGTACTCGAGGGATATAAGAATAAACATCCCACTCAATGTCGGGTGCGATCATACCAGAACTAATGTATTGGATCCCATCAGAACTTCGATGTTAAGCGTGCTTGGGCGAGAGCAGTACTAGGATGGGTGACCCCCTGGGAAGTCCCCGTGTTGCACCCTTTTTCGTGTTTTTCTATTTTTGATTATTTGTTGACAGACGATTTTCGGCTCAAATCATCTGAATCTCGATCGGGACCAGATAAGACATGTGAAATGAAAGTAGCTCGGGTATTGCCGGATTTGGACAAAATTGTAGGCTAATTTGATTGTAAACGGGCAAACGGACGAGACTCATTACTACGCAATGATTTGACGAGATTTTAGCCGAATTCCTTCTCTAAGAACCTCTAATTTGCGATTTAACGCTTCTGTTAAGCTTTCGTTTCCTCGAGAAATCCGCTTAGGAAGTTCGAAATTCGATTCCGGTTCCATTTTATCGTATCCCAGGCATAATAATAGCTTTACATTCGTTATTTCCTTCTTCTTATTTTTTTTCTATTTTCTGGAAACATTTATCGATTTTTGTTGTCGTGAGCCGGTTCTGTGCGGAAGGGTATGACGCAGATTACTCCGGAGACGGTTAACTCATTAAAAACAATTATTTCGACTGTTTTATCCATAATTTATGTAAACATTTCGCGACACGAGGTCTTCCCTGGGAGGTCACTCATTCTAGCACTGCCATCGCGCCAGAACGCTTAACTTCATGGTTATGATTGGGTGAGAGCAGTGCCGCGTGTTGTCCATCGCCGCCCGCTCCACACGTACTTGAGGGATATAAGAATAAACATCACACTCAATGTCGGGTGCTATCATACCAGCACTAATGCACTGGATCCCATCATAACTCAGAAGTTAAGCGTGCTTGGGCGAGAGAAGTACTAGGATGGGTGACCCCCTGGGAAGTCCTCGTGTTGCACCCCTTTTCGTGTTTTTCTATTTTTGATTACTTGTTGACAGACGATTTTCGGCTCAAATCATCTGAATCTCGATCGTGACCGGATTAGACATGTGAAATGAAAGTAGCTCGGGCACTGCCGGATTTGGACAAAATTGTAGGCTAATTTGATTGTAAACGGGCAAACGGACGAGACTCATTACTACGCAATGAGCTGACGAGATTTTAGCCGAATTCCTTCTCTAAGACCCTCTAATTTGCGATTTAACGCTTCTGTTAAGCTTTCGTTTCCTCGAGAAATCCGCTTAGGAAGTTCGAAATTCGATTCGGTTCCATTTTATCGTATCCCAGGCATAATAATAGCTTTACATTCGTTATTTCCTTCTTCTTATTTTTTTTTCTATTTTCTGGGAACATTTATCGATTTTTGTTGTCGTGAGCCGGTTCTGTGCGAAAGGGCATGACGCAGATTATTCCGGAGACGGTTAACTCATTAAAAACAATTATTTCGACTGTTTTATCCATAATTTACGTAAACGGTCGCGACACGAGGTCTTCCTCAGGGAGGTCACCCATCCTACCTTTGCCATCGCGCCAGAACGCTTAACTTCGTGGTTATGATTGGGCGAGAGCAGTGCCGCGTGTTGTCCATCGCCGCCCGCTCCACACGTACTCGAGGGATATAAGAATAAACATCCCACTCAATGTCGGGTGCGATCATACCAGCACTAATGCACCGGATCCCATCAGAACTCCGAAGTTAAGCGTGCTTGGGCGAGAGCAGTACTAGGATGGGTGACCCCTGGGAAGTCCTCGTGTTGCACCCTTTTCGTGTTTTTCTATTTTTGATTACTTGTTGACAGACGATTTTCGGCTCAAATCATCTGAATCTCGATCGGGACCAGATAAACATGTGAAATGAAAGTAGCTCGGGCACTGCCGGATTTGGACAAAATTGTAGGCTAATTTGATTGTAAACGGGCAAACGGACGAGACTCATTACTACGCAATGAGCTGACGAGATTTTAGCCGAATTCCTTCTCTAAGACCCTCTAATTTGCGATTTAACGCTTCTGTTAAGCTTTCGTTTCCTCGAGAAATCCGCTTAGGAAGTTCGAAATTCGATTCTGGTTCCATTTTATCGTATCCGAGGCATAATAATAGCTTTACATTCGTTATTTCCATCTTCTTATTTTTTTTTCTATTTTCTGGAAACATTTATCGATTTTTGTTGTCGTGAGCCGGTTCTGTGCGGAAGGGTATGACGCAGATTACTTCGGAGACGGTTAACTCATTAAAAACAATTATTTCGACTTTTTTAACCATAATTTACGTAACCGGTCGCGACACGAGGTCTTCCCAGGGAGGTCACCCATCCTACCTCTGCCATCGCGCCAGAACGCTTAACTTCATGGTTATGATTGGGCGAGAGCAGTGCCGCGTGTTGTCTATCGCCGCCCGCTCCACACGTACTCGAGGGATATAAGAATAAACATCCCACTCTTGTCGGGTGCGATCATACCAGCAATAATGCATCGGATCCCATCAGAACTCCGAAGTTAAGCGTGCTTGGGCGCGAGCAGTACTAGGATGGGTGACATCTTGGGAAGTCCTCGTGTTGCACCCCTTTTCGTGTTTTTCTATTTTTGATTACTTGTTGACAGACGATTTTCGGCTCAAATCATCTGAATCTCGATCGGGACCAGATAAAACATGTGAAATGAAAGTAGCTCGGGCACTGCGGATTTGGACAAAATTGTAGGCTAATTTGATTGTAAACGGTCAAACGGACGAGACTCATTACTACGCAATGAGCTGACGAGATTTTAGCCGAATTCCTTCTCTAAGACCCTCTAATTTGCGATTTAACGCTTCTATTAAGCTTTCGTTTCCTCGAGAAATCCGCTTAGGAAGTTCGAAATTCGATTCTGGTTCCATTTTATCGTATCCCAAGCATAATAATAGCTTTACATTCGTTATTTCCTTCTTCTTATTTTTTTTTCTATTTTCTAGGAACATTTATCGATTTTTTTTGTCGTGAGCCGGTTCTGTGCGGAAGGGTATGACGCAGATTACTCCGGAGACGGTTAACTCATTAAAAACAATTATTTCGACTTTTTTAACCATAATTTACGTAACCGGTCGCGACACGAGGTCTTCCCAGGGAGGTCACCCATCCTAGCTCTGCCATCGCGCCAGAACGCTTAACTTCATGGTTATGATTGGGCGAGAGCAGTGCCGCGTGTTGTCCATCGCCGCCCGCTCCACACGTACTCGAGGGATATAATAATAAACATCTCACTCTTGTTGGGTGCGATCATACCAGCAATAATGCATCGGATCCAATCAGAACTCCGAAGTTAAGCGTGCTTGGGCGAGAGCAGTACTAGGATGGGTGACCCCCTTGGAAGTCCGCGTGTTGCACCCTTTTCGTGTTTTTCTATTTTTGATTACTTGTTGACAGACGATTTTCGGCTCAAATCATCTGAATCTCGATCGGGACCAGATAAGACATGTGAAATGAAAGTAGCTCGGGCACTGCCGGATTTGGACAAAATTGTAGGCAAACGGGCAAACGGACGAGACTCATTTCTACGCATCTCGTACCCATCCTACCTCTGCCATCGCGCCATAACGCTTAACTTCGTGGTTATGATTGGGCGAGAGCAGTGCCGCGTGTTGTCCATCGCCGCCCGCTCCACACGTACTCGAGGGATATAAGAATAAACATCCCACTCAATGTTGGGTGCGATTATACCAGCACTAATGCACCGGATGAGCAGTACTAGGATGGGTGACCCCCTGGGAAGTCTTCGTGTTGCACCTCTTTTCGTGTTTTTCTATTTTTGATTATTTGTTGACAGACGATTTTTGGCTCAAATCATCTGAATCTCGATCGGGATCAGATAAGACATGTGAAATGAAAGTAGCTCGGGCACTGCCGGATTTGGACAAAATTGTAGGCAAACGGGCAAACGGACGAGACTCATTTCTACGCAATGAGCTGACGAGATTTTAGCCGAATTCCTTCTCTAAGACCCTCTAATTTGCGATTTAACGCTTCTGTTAAGCTTTTGTTTCCTCGAGAAATCCGCTTAGGAAGTTCGAAATTCGATCCCGGTTCCATTTTATCGTATCCCAGGCATAATAATAGCTTTACATTCGTTATTTCCTTCTTCTTATTTTTTTTCTATTTTCTGGGAACATTTATCGATTTTTGTTGTCGTGAGCCGGTTCTGTGCAAAAGGATATGACGCAGATTACTCCGGAGACGGTTAACTCATTTAAAACAATTATTTCGACTGTTTTATCCATAATTTACGTAAACGATCGCGACACGAGGTCTTCCCAGGGAGGTCACCCATCCTAGCTCTGCCATCGCGCCAGAACGCTTAACTTCTTGGTTATGATTGGGCGAGAGCAGTGCCGCGTGTTGTCCATCGCCGCCCGCTCCACACGTACTCGAGGGATATAAGAATAAACATCCCACTCAATGTCGAGTGCGATCATACGAGCACTAATGCACCGGATCCCATCAGAACTCCGAAGTTAAGCGTGCTTGGGCGAGAGCAGTACTAGGATGGTTTACCTCCTGGGAAGTCCTGGTGTTGCACCTCTTTTCGTGTTTTTCTATTTTTGATTACTTGTTGACAGACGATTTTCGGCTCAAATCATCTGAATCTCGATCAGGATCGGATAAGACATGTGAAATGAAAGTAGCTCGGGCACCGACGGATTTGGACAAAATTGTAGGCTAATTTGATTGTAAACGGGCAAACGGACGAGACTCATTACTAGGCAATGAGCTGACGAGATTTTAGCCGAATTCCTTCTCTAAGACCCTCTAATTTGCGATTTAACGCTTCTGTTAAGCTTTCGTTTCCTCGAGAAATCCGCTTAGCAAGTTCGAAATTCGATTCTGGTTCCATTTTATCGTATCCCAGGCATAATAATAGCTTTACATTCGTTATTTCCTTCTTCTTATTTTTTTTTCTATTTTCTGGGAACATTTATCGATTTTTGTTGTCGTGAGCCGGTTCTGTGCGGAAGGGTATGACGCAGATTACTCCGGAGATGGTTAACTCATTAAAAACAATTAGTTCGACTTTTTTAACCATAATTTACGTAACCGGTCGCGACACGAGGTCTTCCCAGGGAGGTCACCCATCCTAGCTCTGCCATCGCGCCAGAACGCTTAACTTCATGGTTATGATTGGGCGAGAGCAGTGCCGCGTGTTGTCCATCGCCGCCCGCTCCACACGTACTCGAGGGATATAAGAATAAACATCCCACTCTTGTTGGGTGCGATCATACCAACAATAGTGCATCGGATCCCATCAGAACTCCGAAGTTAAGCGTGCTTGGGCGAGAGCAGTACTAGGATGGGTGACCCCCTTGGAAGTCCGCGTGTTGCACCCCTTTTCGTGTTTTTCTATTTTTGATTACTTGTTGACAGACGATTTTCGGCTCAAATCATCTGAATCTCGATCGGGACAAGATAAGACATGTGAAATAAAAGTATCTCGGGCACTGCCGGATTTGGACAAAATTGTAGGCAAACGGGCAAACGGACGAGACTCATTTCTACGCAATGAGCTGACGAGATTTTAGCCGAATTCCTTCTCTAAGACCCTCTAATTTGCAATTTAACGCTTCTGTTAAGCTTTCGTTTCCTCGAGAAATCCGCTTAGGAAGTTCGAAATTCGATTCTGTTTCCATTTTATCGTATCCGAGGCATAATAATAGCTTTACATTCGTTATTTTCTTCTTCTTATTTTTTTTTCGATTTTCTGGGAACATTTATCAATTTTTGTTGTCGTGAGCCGGTTCTGTGCGAAAGGTATGACACAGATTATTCCAGAGACGGTTAACTCATTAAAAACAATTATTTCGACTGTTTATCCATAATTTATGTAAACGGTCGCGACATGAGGTCTTCCCAGGGAGGTCACCCATCCTACCTCTGCCATCGCGCCAGAACGCTTAACTTCTTGGTTATGATTGGGCGAGAGCAGTGCCGCGTGTTGTCCATCGCCGCCCGCTCCACACGTACTCGAGGGATATAAGAATAAACATCCCACTCAATGTTGGGTGCGATCATACCAGCACTAATGCACCGGATCCCATCAGAACTCCGAAAGTTAAGCGTGCTTAGGCGAGAGCAGTACTAGGATGGGTGACCCCCTGGGAAGTCCTCGTGTTGCACCTCTTTTCGTGTTTTTCTATTTTTGATTACTGGTTGACAGACGATTTTCGGCTCAAATTATCTGAATCTCGATCGGGACCAGATAAGACATGTGAAATGAAAGTAGCTCGGGCACTGCCGGATTTGGACAAAATTGTGGGCAAACGGACGAGACTCATTACTACGCAATGAGCTGACAAGATTTTTGCCGAATTCCTTCTCTAAGACCCTCGAATTTGCGATTTAACGCTTCTGTTAATCTTTCGATTCCTCGAGAAATCCGCTTAGGAAGTTCGAAATTCGATCCCGGTTCCTATTTTATCGTATCCCAGGCATAATAATAGCTTTACATTCGTTATTTCCTTCTTCTTATTTTTTTTCTATTTTCTGGGAACATTTATCGATTTTTGTTGTCGTGAGCCGGTTCTGTGCGGAAGGGTATGACGCAGATTACTCCGGAGACGGTTAACTCATTTAAAACAAATATTTCGACTGTTTTATCCCATAATTTACGTAACGATCGCGACACGAGGTCTTCTCAGGGAGGTCACCCATCCTAGCTCTGCCATCGCGCCAGAACGCTTAACTTCATGGTTATGATTGGGCGAGAGCAGTGCCGCGTGTTGTCCATCGCCGCCCGCTCCACACGTACTCGAGGAGATATAAGAATAAACATCCCACTCAATGTCGGGTGCGATCATACCAGCACTAATGCACCGGATCCCATCAGAACTCCGAAGTTAAGCGTGCTTGGGCGAGAGCAGTACTAGGATGGGTGACCTCTTGGGAAGTCCTGTGTTGCACCCTTTTCGTGTTTTTTCTATTTTTGATTACTTGTTGACAGACGATTTTTCGGCTCAAATCATCTGAATCTCGATCGGGACCAGATAAGACATGTGAAATGAAAGTAGCTCGGCACTGCGGATTTGGACAAAATTGTAGGCTAATTTGATTGTAAACGGGCAAACGGACGAGACTCATTACTACGCAATGAGATGACGAGATTTTAGCCGAATTTCTCTCTAAGACCCTCTAATTTGCGATTTAACGCTTCTGTTAAGCTTTCGTTTCTTCGAGAAATCCGCTTAGAAAGTTCGAAATTCGATTCTGGTTCCATTTTATCGTATCACAGGCATAATAATAGCTTTACATTCGTTATTTCCTTCTTCTTATTTTTTTTTCTATTTTCTGGGAACATTTATCGATTTTTTTGTCGTGAGCGGTTCTGTGCGGAAGGGTATGACGCAGATTACTCCGGAGACGGTTAACTCATTAAAAACAATTATTTCGACTTTTTTAACCATAATTTACTGTAACGGTTCGCGACACGAGGTCTTCCCAGGGAGGTCACCCATCCTACCTCTGCATCGCGCCCAGAACGCTTAACTTCTGGTTATTGATTGGGCGGAGAGCAGTGCCTGCGTGTTGTCCATCGCCGCCCGCTCCACACGTACTCGAGGGATATAAGAATAAACATCCCACTCAATGTGGGTGCGATCATACCAGCACTAATGCACCGGATCCCATCAGAACTCCGAAGTTAAGCGTGCTTGGGCCGAGAGCAGTACTAGGATGGGTGACCCCCTGGGAAGTCCTCGTGTTGCACCTCTTTTCGTGTTTTTCTATTTTTGCTTACTTGTTGACAGACGATTTTCGGCTCAAATCATCTGAATCTCGATCGGACCAGATAAGACATGTGAAATGAAAGTAGCTCGGGCACTGCGGATTTGGACAAAATTGTAGGCTAATTTATTGTAAACGGGCAAACGGACGAGACTCATTACTACGCAATGAGCTGACGAGATTTTAGCCGAATTCCTTCTCTCTAAGACCCTCTAATTTGCGATTTAACGCTTCTGTTAAGCTTTCGTTTCCTCCTGAGAAATCCGCTTAGGAAGTTCGAAATTCGATTCCTGTTTCCATTTTTATCGTATCCCAGGCTACTAATAGCTTTACATTCGTTATTTCCTTCTTCTTATTTTTTTTTCTATTTTTCTGGAACATTTATCGATTTTTGTTGTCGTGAGCCGGTTCTGTGCGGAAGGTTATGACGCAGATTATCCGGAGACGGTAACTCATTAAAAACAATTATTTCGACTTTTGTAACCATAATTTACGTAACCGGTCGCGACACGAGGTCTTCCAGGGAGGTCACCCATCCTAGCTCTGCCATCGCGCCAGGAACGATAACTCTTGGTTATGATTGGGCTGAGAGCAGTGCCGCGCTGTTGTCCATCGCCGCCCGCTCCACATGTACTCGAGGGATATAAGAATAAAACCACTCAATTGTTCGGGTGCGATCATACCAGCCATAATGCACCGGATCCCATCAGAACCTACGAAGTTCAGCGTGATAGGGCGATCGAGAGCAGTACAGGATGGGTGACCCCTGGGAAGTCCTCGTGTTGCACCCTCTTCGTGTTTTTCTATTTTTGATACTTGTTGACAGACGATTTTCGGCTCAATCATCTGAATCTCATCGGGACCAGATAAAACATGTGAAATGAAAGTAGCTCGGGCACTGCCGGATTTGGACAAAATTGTAGGCTTAATTTGATTGTAAACCGGGGCAAACGGACGAGACTCATTACTACGCAATCAGCTGGCGAGATTTTAGCCGAATTCTTCTCTAAGAACCTCTAATTTGCAATTTAACGCTTCTGTTAAGCTTTTCGTTCCTCGAGAAATCCGCTTAGAGCTCGAAATTCGATTCTGGTTCCATTTTTATCGTATCCGAGGCATAATAATAGCTTTACATTCGTTATTTCTTCTTCTTATTTTTTTTTCTTTTCTGGGAACATTTATCGATTTTTGTTGTCGTGAGCCGGTTCTGTGCGGAAGGGTATGACGCAGATTACCGGAGACGGTTAACATTAAAAAAATATTTCGACTGTTTTATCCATAATTTACGTAAACGTCGCGACACGAGGTTTCCCAGGGAGGTCACCCATCCTAGCTCTGCCATCGCGCCAGAACGCTTAACTTCTTGGTTATGATTGGCGGAGAGCAGTGCCGCGGTTGTCCATCGCCGCCCGCTCCACACGTACTCGAGGGATATAAGAAAAAACATCCCACTCAATGTCGGGTGCGATCATACCAGCACTAATGCACCGGATCCCATCAGAACTCCGAAGTTAAGCGTGCTTGGGCGACAGCGAGTACTAGGATGGGGACCCCCTGGGAAGTCCTCGTGTTGCACCCTTTTTCGTGTTTATTTTTGATTACTTGTTGACAGACGATTTTCGGCTCAATCATCTGAATCTCGATCGGGACCAGATAAGACATGTGAAATGAAAGTAGCTCGGGCACTGCCGGATTTGGACAAAATTGGGGCAAAACGGACGAGACTCATTACTACGCAATGAGTGACGAGATTTAGCCGAATTCTTCTCTAAGACCCTCTAATTTGCGATTTAACGCTTCTGTTAATCTTCGTTTCCTCGAGAAATCCGCTTAGGAAGTTCGAAATTCGATTCCGGTTCCATTTTATCGTATCCCAGGCATAATATAGCTTTACATTCGTTATTTCCTTCTTCTTATTTTTTTTCTATTTTCTGGGAACATTTATCGATTTTTGTTGTCGTGAGCCGGTTCTGTGCGGAAGGGTATGACGCAGATTACTCCGGAGACGGTTAACTCATTAAAAACAAATTATTTCGATGTTTATCCATAATTTACGTAAACGTCGCGACACGAGGTTCTCCAGGGAGGTCACCCATCCTAGCTCTGCCATCGCGCCAGAACGCTTAAC